>NC_067246.2:66733887-67036918 GCF_019359855.2 Lolium perenne
TCCACAATCATTTCTCTTCTCCTCCTTCCCAATGCCATTGAATGGCATAGGCCTTGACCCAAACGCCCTAGACTTGCACTCCTGCACCTCTAACCATGTCTAGCCTCTCTCCCTGGATTCCTGGAGTCGTGTGATGCTCATCCCCCGAGCCCCAACGCTTCCCATCGTTCCCACCAAGCATGCCAACCGGTGGTCACCTCGATTTTGGCTAGCACGCCCGCCACCACCCCAGCCCCCAAGGCTGCGCCATGATGGTGTCCTGTCACACCTATTCCCAATGCACACGCCCCAGGCCCTCGTTTGAACCACACCCCACTCGCCCGTGCCGTTTTGGACGTGGTCACCACGTTGTGTCTACCATGAGCCGAGATCGGCTATAAAAAGCCACCCTTGGCAGCCAGCCTCTCCCTTCGCCTCCTATCCACTCCACACCACCTCTCTCACCTCCCAGAAGACGCCGATGCGCTAAGACCTGCTGCTGCTCGCCGGCAGGCGCTCCACGCCCGTGGTCACCGCGAGGTGGCGGAAGAAGAAAGCGCCCGCCTCGGCCTCCTTCTTCCTTCCCTTCCACACCGTTCTGCTCACCATCCTCTGCACGCCCGCGCGTCTCTGTCTCCCCGCAGGTCTGCACGAGCTTGCCGCCGCCTGGTCTGCCCGGCGGGTGCTGCAAGGGAGCTGACGCCGGGAAGAGCTGCCGTGGCCGAGAGAGACGTCGCCGAGCGCGCCTGGACACGCCCCCGACTCACCGCGCCCCTGCCCAGCCTCGCCGTCGACCTCCGTCGCCTCCAGGTGAGCTCCGGCCGCCCCTTTTCTTCTCTGCAGCGCTGCACGCGCGTGCGTGGTCGCGAGCAGGGAGAAGACCCCGATCCTCCCTGCATGCGTGCATGCTTGGCCACGTTGGCCCATGCACAAGGGCCCCGCACCAGGCCCCTCTTCCCTTTCTTTTTTCTATTCTCTTTTTTTTTTCCTCCTCCCTCCACCTGGAAACTCACCTGGGCCGGCCCACTTCGCACTCCACCCGCATGGCCCAGTAGTTTCCCGCCCATTTTATTGTTTTAAACCTTGAAATTTGCTGTTAATTTATGTTAAAACCAGAGGCAATCAAACGTGAATAACTCGAGATATATAATCCCAAATCCAGTGAAACCAAATGCTTTTGTTCACAATTTTAATTATCTTTCCAATGCCACTGGTCCCATATTTTTAGGATTTTTGTACGATTTTTGGTAAATTAAACTTGTTCTATGTGTACTGCAGACTTTAACAAATTCCTAAAAATGTAGGATTAACCTTTTTGAGTGAATCCAATTGGGTTAGTCTTGTATTAGTACTGGACATCAAGGAAAAATATTGTTAGTCTCTGTTCATGCATATTAGATACTGTTAGTACTGTGTATGTGTGACATGAATTGTTGAACCAAAACTTTTTGGTTTGTTTAACAACTTTAACCACCTCTTTGTATTAAAATTGGACAACCAATGTTTTATTCTTGCAAAACAAAACCTCTGCAACTTAACCTTAGTTCTTTGTTTTGCTTAAAGTTTTTAAAATAGTGTGGTATGTTGTTTACTTCCTTCTATTGGTAGTGTTTTGTAAGCAAAATAAAATAGGAAGAATGAATTGTGCTTTTCCAAAAAAATTGAAAATAAAATATAAACGTTTTTGATGCCAAACTAATGCACTTGTCCTCTTTATGATGTTATCTACCAGGGGATGTTTAGTTTGTGCCATGGTGATACCCGAGAGAGGCAATTGCTAAGTATGACGCTCTCATACCTTTACTAGGTAAATAAAATGGGTTTTATTTTAGATGCTTTGTAGTATCTATAAATATGTTAGCCCTTAGTAAAGTGGTTAGCTATTGATTGTTGATTGCTGAATGTTGTTTTGTTGGTGCAATGTGTTGATTGTATTCCTTTTATATTTTCCGGCGATAGATGCGAACAATTCCGGAGAAGAAGAAGTGGTTCAGATGAAGATTTGATTTATATTGTTGGAATTCTTATTTGATGGAGTTGAACAAGTCCAGGGACAAATAAGCCAAGGCAAGCCATCTCTTGATCTCTGAATGTTTAATCACATATTGTGGTTACTTTGTTGTTATTCTTGTCTCTCGATCTATCTTGTGTTGTTTCTACATATGTTGATGGAGCATGCTCACCGTGAGCATGTTTATTCTCTTTGACACCTCACCTACAACCCCCTTCAGTGAAATGGTGGTCATCATCATCATGATCTTGGTGTACCCCTCTAAGTGTGTGATGGGTATGCCCACTTACCTTGAGTGTGTCGACCTCTTGACACCCCTTTTTGCACCCCATAGTGGTATGGTGGTTAGCACCATGCCCTCGTCGTATCTTAAACCCCTTGTTGATGCCTTGCATACTTGCTCCCAAGTATGTTGAACCCCTTGTTGATGTTATGCATACTTACTCTCGAATATGTTGAACTCCTTGTTGATCTTATGCATGCTTACCCTGAGCATGTATGCCCCATTGACCACCTATCTTATCCTCTTCTTAGCGGTATGATGATTAACATCATGACCCTTGTTGAATCATCCTACTTGTGTTGTCCCTATGCATACTTGTTCTATGTATGTATGATCCCCTTGACACCTCACTTATCTTAGCTCTTACATAAAACTTTAGGTTGGGAAACCCTCAAGGTTTTACCTTGTTGTAAAAGTTTTTGGAAAAAAACCTTGGGAAGATGAGGTCTTGCCCATGTGTAACTTTTAAATGAAAGGTTTAAAAAAGGAAGTAACATGGTGGATATGATGGAAAGGCTAAAATGGTAACTTGGTTTTTGGAAAAACAACACATGGTTCTATGTATTCGCCCGGAACAACCAACCCGCGCAACCACAACTACTCCAACGTGGGCACGGAGCTTAACTTGACGTTTGTTCTTCTTAGCATGAGGCACCGCACAACTATACAAGGGTACGGTTACCCCCGAGTCCGGGTTGTCATGGTTGGGACAATAGTATAACGGGAGGCCTTCGGGGCTGACCCGTCCGGAAGACACTATGGGTCTCCTGGCTTGGCGGTGGAGCCACGCTCAAAAGGGAGGTGAGCTGCCACGGTGCCGGGGAGGTACATACTCCATAGGGTAGGACCTCTTGCTAAGTCGAATGGGCGAAAGGTTATGTTCGGGTATCCGTCGTGGCATAAGTTGTTATGCGGGGATGATGCCCACACGATAGGTATCCGGATAGAGGTGGGGAAAGTGTGCAAACTCTGCAGAGTCAAATCTATTCGAATAGCCGCGTCCGCGGTCATGGACAGTTGGGATGGCCGTTGCTTAGCTGTGTTGAGTTTTGTTTTAGAAAGGCTTTACAAAGAAAAGAAAGTGTTTTTGGAGTACCAGGATGGTACTGGAAAGTGGTGGTGACCATGTGAAGATGGTCGGAAAGGAAACAAAAATGGGTTTACCCTTCCTAGTGTTTTATGTGGTAGTTCCTCTTTTGAAGAATCTTCTTCAATAGAGATATAGAGATGTCTTAGATAAATTCTTGGAGTGTCCCCTTCGATCGAGAAGTTGGGATGCTATCTCCACCAAAAACATCTCTTCTCTTCTTCATGCTATATCCACAAGAGAAACTGATTCTCTTCCACATGCTATATCCACAAGAGAAACTATTCTTCCTCTCTTGTCTTCTTTAGTTAGAATTGTTATCACCTTCTTGATGGTTTGCGAGTACAATTCAAATGTACTCACGGCTTTGTCCCTGGCTATTTACTTGGCCAGACTTGAAGGTTTTCGACAAATGAAGAAGGATTGGACGACGTCTATGCGAGCTAGGAACGTTCTCCCAGTCAGTTGCCTGTAGGGTTATGGCAGATGACTTGGGTTCTACGCTGATTGAAGTGATTCCGCGACTCTGATGATTAGATTAGGCCCTTCGAGGCTATTATGTAAAGATTGGTCGTGTGACCTTATTGTAATTTTCTTATTCCATTTTGTAAAGGATGATGTAATTTGATATCAGTTCGGTTATGTGTTCACGGCGCACTGATCATGGGATCGTGAACTGTATACATAACAGGGTATTTCGGACAGTTAGTCCGGGGTCCCCACAGAGCTGGTATCAGAGCCATCCTGACTGTAGGAGACCTTAGTTAGCATGGACGTTAGTTAGGAAACAAGTACTTGGGAAAACTACTTATAAAAAAGATTCTTTCTTTAGTCGGAAGCATAGCTTCTACTCCTCTTATTCCTTCAAAACTTCTAAATTCTTATCTCTCCGCTTTATAAATGTTAGAAAATTCTTACTCTATTGTCTCATCCACTTCAAACCTAGGTATTGGACGATATCCCCAACTCAGACCGGAGACTCGAACTCAAAGATGGATCAACCCCTCGGGAAGACTCATGTATATCCAACAGCAGCTACTGAAGATTGGATGCCGACTTAGCCGTGCTCATGTAGGGATGATAACATCATATCTTTGGTTGTCACCAAAGTATGTCAAAGATCTGACCTTGTTCCTCCGTGGACTTGCACTTTTTGCAGTTGTCAGAGATCAAGTCCTCAGTTTCTTGACTAGTAATTTTTAGGCCAGCCATGAGAAGATCTCGACTTCGGGAGTACCTCAACATCCACCCCTTTGAAGACCTCACGTCCTCGGTATGTTGAGCAAGAAGACTACACAATTTTAGCCTCAGCCTCAACATCGACGACTCAACACCAGGCCTGCTTCACCACCAACTGCTCCGAGAATCCATGTTGAAGTCGATGTCAACAAGATGAAGAGGTCAACATACCTGACCAACCCCAAACCTATAGGATGGATAGGACAAACTCAATCGCTTTGATTGAGCTACCCCCGCGTATTAGGCCCCTTGGGTACTTAGAGTACCATGTTTGGTGTGATGATTGCTTGTAGTTCGATCCCTAGTGTGCTGCCTTGAGTGTTTTTGTCTGTTTGTTGTATGTATGTTTGTCTTGGTCTTTCTGTGTGAAAAACCCTCTTAGTGTGATAACCTAGCTTAGAAAGCCTCCCTAAGATGTTTTCACTCTCATCTACCTCGTCGATAAAATGCTAACAGCTAGTTACTAGATAACTTAACGAAAGACTCTAACTCTAACCCCGTTAACAGTTGTTTTCCAACCATCAGAACAATTAACCCGAACCCCTATCTACGCTAACTACTTTCAAGATCCGCTGAAGCGATTCTACTACGCCAATGAAGAAGAAGCCCTACCTTCAAGAGCGACTGCACCTCTGCGAGAAGGCATACTAACCTGGTCTAACCTTGGACTATAATCACGCTAACATCGAGTATATCTTCTTGAAACCACCCTCTAACACACCGTCTAACAAGCCGAGAGAACAATAGCATCAAAGCCGAGCTACATCACATGGTTCATCTGGTCCTCATCAAGGGAAGACTCTTGAAGATACCTCAAGACTCAATATTAGGTGTAATTTACCCGCTCACTTCTTAACTGGTATAAGTTAGCATCGACCCTCAAGCTGAAGACTGTCTTCGATGACCTTTGTGGCTGCTTCATATGGATACCAACCAGGCGTTTCATCAACTTACTAACTTACCGAGCGTTCTATGGTTTAGTAAACACCGTGAGTGCATTTTGAAGCCGTGGTCTACATTTCTCCCCCGAAGATTCTTCAACTGAATACGGAAGATCGACGACTTCTTCAGAAGCCCCAGAAAGGACTACAAGGCAGAAGCTCTGAGTTTTTCCAAATGCCCAATGAAAATTTTTAAGGGTGGAAGACTTTGTCTTCCCCTAAAATTTAAAGCTAACTCTAAAAAAATAAAATTCAACCCTACTAAATCCCCGTTGGAGTACACTAACTCTCCTAGAAATCATGAAACCCCGCTAGGATCGTTACGAAGCTACAGATCCAACACCTGCATGGAGTAATCAACCTCTTCATGAAGCTCGCCATCGGCAGGAATCCATCATGTCTCCCAGAAGATGAAGCAAACGACCTTCTTGACAACGGCACATCTACAGAAGAATGGAGTCTAACTTTAGTTAAACTTTACAACCCCTCTAGTCCTACGCTTAGTAATCTCGGGACGAGATTATTTTAAGGGTGGAAGAGCTGTAACACCCCAACTTTTGCAACCTTATTTAATTGTCCATAAAAAAAAAACTTTTTCTATAAACTAATTAGATGAATTGCCTTGATCTGTTTGTTATAATGGATTGCTTTGATCTGCTGGTAGATGAATTGTCTTGATTTTCTTGTTGAGTTTTGTCTTGACCTACCCCGAAGAACAACACCCCTAGTGGTAAAACAAGCAACTGACCTAACAAAACACATGTGTGGCTGAACCTTTCCCTTAATGGCAACTTGAGTGTGCCTACTTAAAATTCATCTTTGTGGTGCAATCTAGCCCAACCCATCCTTGTTTCAAAACTTGGGATCATCTACCCCTTAATACATCCTTCTCTCTTACCCTAGTCAAAAACCCTAAGACTCACAATTTTGACTAAGTCCTAAATCTATTTCCTGGTTCCATCTTGGAGCCCCTGGATTAAGCTACCCCTTGCCATCTAAGGAAATGCACTTGGTCCTAGACCTACCTTGTCATGAGCACTTCCCAACCATGTCCTTGCCTTGAACCAGGTCACTCATACACCCACTTATCCTTGATGGTTTTGAAGCCAAGTCAATAAGATGTTTTGGCAGGCTTAAAATGTTCAAACTTTGGCAGTTGATCTCTAAGCACCTTCAACTGTTATTTGTGGCCTCAATGCATGGATCTCATCTATGCAACATCCTCTACAACTTCCACGTCTTGCATGTCCCATGCAACCCTTACAATTGTTATTCTCACTTGATCTTCTCCCCTATCCACTATTTCAGCACTAGATCACTTGCTCCTCTCCTATCTTTTGTTTATCTTTATTTCAAGTTTAATATCCACAAAACCAAGAGTGGGAATGATGGGTACATTATGTAGCCACCCTCTACCCTTGAGATCACTTCTCCCAAAACATTTTATTTACCAAAAATCCTATTTAAGATTCTTCTCTATTTTGACCATATAACTATTTCTAGTTTTAGCAAAGCTTTTCAAATTATTTTCCCAAATAACTTAAGAAAAGTGGGTGGTACCTCATACCCTCCCTTTCCAAACCAAAAATGCATCCATAAAAATCATTTCACTTTATTTTTACTTTATTTTAGCAAAATGCTTGTTTATGGCACTTAAATGCAAGTTATTTCTTTTTATGCTTATTTTAAAAATGAGGGAGTTATACATGGACTATTTTAGCAACTAAAACCTCTTTTTAACTCAAGTCTTTTTCTTTCAAATGCAAGTTCAAATAAAATTCCTTCAATTTGGGCCATACTCTTCTTAGGAGATCCAAACCCTTACCAACTAAATTCCTTTTTGGCATGGCATCTTCTTTGCATCAAACACTCCTTTCCAACCTATGTTCTACCAATATCACTTTGGAAAAAGAAGGGTTTTGAGCCAATGCTAACATGGTCATCTTGATCAATTAGTTTCCAAACTCATCTCTACTTTCTCAAATCTATCTCAAACCTAACCAAATCATCACCTTGACCTCTCCACCATCAGCACCACACCTTGGACGATCTGCATGGTCACTAGGCCCCAAGTGTGAGCTAGTTTTGCTTAGCAAAGAATGGGGCCGGCCATGTTGCTTGTATGGCAATGCTTGCCATTACTCCTCTCTCTCTCTCTCTTACTCCACCTTGGGAAGCCACACACCTGCATCCCTACCTCTCCAACCTGCAACCCTAGATGAGCCCTATACCCCTCCACAATCATTTCTCTTCTCCTCCTTCCCAATGCCATTGAATGGCATAGGCCTTGACCCAAACGCCCTAGACTTGCACTCCTGCACCTCTAACCATGTCTAGCCTCTCTCCCTGGATTCCTGGAGTCGTGTGATGCTCATCCCCCGAGCCCCAACGCTTCCCATCGTTCCCACCAAGCATGCCAACCGGTGGTCACCTCGATTTTGGCTAGCACGCCCGCCACCACCCCAGCCCCCAAGGCTGCGCCATGATGGTGTCCTGTCACACCTATTCCCAATGCACACGCCCCAGGCCCTCGTTTGAACCACACCCCACTCGCCCGTGCCGTTTTGGACGTGGTCACCACGTTGTGTCTACCATGAGCCGAGATCGGCTATAAAAAGCCACCCTTGGCAGCCAGCCTCTCCCTTCGCCTCCTATCCACTCCACACCACCTCTCTCACCTCCCAGAAGATGCCGATGCGCTCAGACCTGCTGCTGCTCGCCGGCAGGCGCTCCACGCCCGTGGTCACCGCGAGGTGGCGGAAGAAGAAAGCGCCCGCCTCGGCCTCCTTCTTCCTTCCCTTCCACACCGTTCTGCTCACCATCCTCTGCACGCCCGCGCGTCTCCGTCTCCCCGCAGGTCTGCACGAGCTTGCCGCCGCCTGGTCTGCCCGGCGGGTGCTGCAAGGGAGCTGACGCCGGGAAGAGCTGCCGTGGCCGAGAGAGACGTCGCCGAGCGCGCCTGGACACGCCCCCGACTCACCGCGCCCCTGCCCAGCCTCGCCGTCGACCTCCGTCGCCTCCAGGTGAGCTCCGGCCGCCCCTTTTCTTCTCTGCAGCGCTGCACGCGCGTGCGTGGTCGCGAGCAGGGAGAAGACCCCGATCCTCCCTGCATGCGTGCATGCTTGGCCACGTTGGCCCATGCACAAGGGCCCCGCACCAGGCCCCTCTTCCCTTTCTTTTTTCTATTCTCTTTTTTTTTTCCTCCTCCCTCCACCTGGAAACTCACCTGGGCCGGCCCACTTCGCACTCCACCCGCATGGCCCAGTAGTTTCCCGCCCATTTTATTGTTTTAAACCTTGAAATTTGCTGTTAATTTATGTTAAAACCAGAGGCAATCAAACGTGAATAACTCGAGATATATAATCCCAAATCCAGTGAAACCAAATTCTTTTGTTCACAATTTTAATTATCTTTCCAATGCCACTGGTCCCATATTTTTAGGATTTTTGTACGATTTTTGGTAAATTAAACTTGTTCTATGTGTACTGCAGACTCTAACAAATTCCTAAAAATGTAGGATTAACCTTTTTGAGTGAATCCAATTGGGTTAGTCTTGTATTAGTACTGGACATCAAGGAAAAATATTGTTAGTCTCTGTTCATGCATATTAGATACTGTTAGTACTGTGTATGTGTGACATGAATTGTTGAACCAAAACTTTTTGGTTTGTTTAACAACTTTAACCACCTCTTTGTATTAAAATTGGACAACCAATGTTTTATTCTTGCAAAACAAAACCTCTGCAACTTAACCTTAGTTCTTTGTTTTGCTTAAAGTTTTTAAAATAGTGTGGTATGTTGTTTACTTCCTTCTATTGGTAGTGTTTTGTAAGCAAGATAAAATAGGAAGAATGAATTGTGCTTTTCCAAAAAAATTGAAAATAAAATATAAACGTTTTTGATGCCAAACTAATGCACTTGTCCTCTTTATGATGTTATCTACCAGGGGATGTTTAGTTTGTGCCATGGTGATACCCGAGAGAGGCAATTGCTAAGTATGACGCTCTCATACCTTTACTAGGTAAATAAAATGGGTTTTATTTTAGATGCTTTGTAGTATCTATAAATATGTTAGCCCTTAGTAAAGTGGTTAGCTATTGATTGTTGATTGCTGAATGTTGTTTTGTTGGTGCAATGTGTTGATTGTATTCCTTTTATATTTTCCGGCGATAGATGCGAACAATTCCGGAGAAGAAGAAGTGGTTCAGATGAAGATTTGATTTATATTGTTGGAATTCTTATTTGATGGAGTTGAACAAGTCCAGGGACAAATAAGCCAAGGCAAGCCATCTCTTGATCTCTGAATGTTTAATCACATATTGTGGTTACTTTGTTGTTATTCTTGTCTCTCGATCTATCTTGTGTTGTTTCTACATATGTTGATGGAGCATGCTCACCGTGAGCATGTTTATTCTCTTTGACACCTCACCTACAACCCCCTTCAGTGAAATGGTGGTCATCATCATCATGATCTTGGTGTACCCCTCTAAGTGTGTGATGGGTATGCCCACTTACCTTGAGTGTGTCGACCTCTTGACACCCCTTTTTGCACCCCATAGTGGTATGGTGGTTAGCACCATGCCCTCGTCGTATCTTAAACCCCTTGTTGATGCCTTGCATACTTGCTCCCAAGTATGTTGAACCCCTTGTTGATGTTATGCATACTTACTCTCGAATATGTTGAACTCCTTGTTGATCTTATGCATGCTTACCCTGAGCATGTATGCCCCATTGACCACCTATCTTATCCTCTTCTTAGCGGTATGATGATTAACATCATGACCCTTGTTGAATCATCCTACTTGTGTTGTCCCTATGCATACTTGTTCTATGTATGTATGATCCCCTTGACACCTCACTTATCTTAGCTCTTACATAAAACTTTAGGTTGGGAAACCCTCAAGGTTTTACCTTGTTGTAAAAGTTTTTGGAAAAAAACCTTGGGAAGATGAGGTCTTGCCCATGTGTAACTTTTAAATGAAAGGTTTAAAAAAGGAAGTAACATGGTGGATATGATGGAAAGGCTAAAATGGTAACTTGGTTTTTGGAAAAACAACACATGGTTCTATGTATTCGCCCGGAACAACCAACCCGCGCAACCACAACTACTCCAACGTGGGCACGGAGCTTAACTTGACGTTTGTTCTTCTTAGCATGAGGCACCGCACAACTATACAAGGGTACGGTTACCCCCGAGTCCGGGTTGTCATGGTTGGGACAATAGTATAACGGGAGGCCTTCGGGCTGACCCGTCCGGAAGACACTATGGGTCTCCCGGCTTGGCGGTGGAGCCACGCTCAAAAGGGAGGTGAGCTGCCACGGTGCCGGGGAGGTACATACTCCATAGGGTAGGACCTCTTGCTAAGTCGAATGGGCGAAAGGTTATGTTCGGGTATCCGTCGTGGCATAAGTTGTTATGCGGGGATGATGCCCACACGATAGGTATCCGGATAGAGGTGGGGAAAGTGTGCAAACTCTGCAGAGTCAAATCTATTCGAATAGGGCCGCGTCCGCGGTCATGGACGATTGGGATGGCCGTTGCTTAGGCTGTGTTGAGTTTTGTTTTAGAAAGGCTTTACAAAGAAAAGAAAGTGTTTTTGGAGTACCAGGATGGTACTGGAAAGTGGTGGTGACCATGTGAAGATGGTCGGAAAGGAAACAAAAATGGGTTTACCCTTCCTAGTGTTTTATGTGGTAGTTCCTCTTTTGAAGAATCTTCTTCAATAGAGATATAGAGATGTCTTAGATAAATTCTTGGAGTGTCCCCTTCGATCGAGAAGTTGGGATGCTATCTCCACCAAAAACATCTCTTCTCTTCTTCATGCTATATCCACAAGAGAAACTGATTCTCTTCCACATGCTATATCCACAAGAGAAACTATTCTTCCTCTCTTGTCTTCTTTAGTTAGAATTGTTATCACCTTCTTGATGGTTTGCGAGTACAATTCAAATGTACTCACGGCTTTGTCCCTGGCTATTTACTTGGCCAGACTTGAAGGTTTTCGACAAATGAAGAAGGATTGGACGACGTCTATGCGAGCTAGGAACGTTCTCCCAGTCAGTTGCCTGTAGGGTTATGGCAGATGACTTGGGTTCTACGCTGATTGAAGTGATTCCGCGACTCTGATGATTAGATTAGGCCCTTCGAGGCTATTATGTAAAGATTGGTCGTGTGACCTTATTGTAATTTTCTTATTCCATTTTGTAAAGGATGATGTAATTTGATATCAGTTCGGTTATGTGTTCACGGCGCACTGATCATGGGATCGTGAACTGTATACATAACAGGGTATTTCGGACAGTTAGTCCGGGGTCCCCACAGAGCTGGTATCAGAGCCATCCTGACTGTAGGAGACCTTAGTTAGCATGGACATTAGTTAGGAAACAAGTACTTGGGAAAACTACTTATAAAAAAGATTCTTTCTTTAGTCGGAAGCATAGCTTCTACTCCTCTTATTCCTTCAAAACTTCTAAATTCTTATCTCTCCGCTTTATAAATGTTAGAAAATTCTTACTCTATTGTCTCATCCACTTCAAACCTAGGTATTGGACGATATCCCCAACTCAGACCGGAGACTCGAACTCAAAGATGGATCAACCCCTCGGGAAGACTCATGTATATCCAACAGCAGCTACTGAAGATTGGATGCCGACTTAGCCGTGCTCATGTAGGGATGATAACATCATATCTTTGGTTGTCACCAAAGTATGTCAAAGATCTGACCTTGTTCCTCCGTGGACTTGCACTTTTTGCAGTTGTCAGAGATCAAGTCCTCAGTTTCTTGACTAGTAATTTTTAGGCCAGCCATGAGAAGATCTCGACTTCGGGAGTACCTCAACATCCACCCCTTTGAAGACCTCACGTCCTCGGTATGTTGAGCAAGAAGACTACACAATTTTAGCCTCAGCCTCAACATCGACGACTCAACACCAGGCCTGCTTCACCACCAACTGCTCCGAGAATCCATGTTGAAGTCGATGTCAACAAGATGAAGAGGTCAACATACCTGACCAACCCCAAACCTATAGGATGGATAGGACAAACTCAATCGCTTTGATTGAGCTACCCCCGCGTATTAGGCCCCTTGGGTACTTAGAGTACCATGTTTGGTGTGATGATTGCTTGTAGTTCGATCCCTAGTGTGCTGCCTTGAGTGTTTTTGTCTGTTTGTTGTATGTATGTTTGTCTTGGTCTTTCTGTGTGAAAAACCCTCTTAGTGTGATAACCTAGCTTAGAAAGCCTCCCTAAGATGTTTTCACTCTCATCTACCTCGTTGATAAAATGCTAACAGCTAGTTACTAGATAACTTAACGAAAGACTCTAACTCTAACCCCGTTAACAGTTGTTTTCCAACCATCAGAACAATTAACCCGAACCCCTATCTACGCTAACTACTTTCAAGATCCGCTGAAGCGATTCTACTACGCCAATGAAGAAGAAGCCCTACCTTCAAGAGCGACTGCACCTCTGCGAGAAGGCATACTAACCTGGTCTAACCTTGGACTATAATCACGCTAACATCGAGTATATCTTCTTGAAACCACCCTCTAACACACCGTCTAACAAGCCGAGAGAACAATAGCATCAAAGCCGAGCTACATCACATGGTTCATCTGGTCCTCATCAAGGGAAGACTCTTGAAGATACCTCAAGACTCAATATTAGGTGTAATTTACCCGCTCACTTCTTAACTGGTATAAGTTAGCATCGACCCTCAAGCTGAAGACTGTCTTCGATGACCTTTGTGGCTGCTTCATATGGATACCAACCAGGCGTTTCATCAACTTACTAACTTACCGAGCGTTCTATGGTTTAGTAAACACCGTGAGTGCATTTTGAAGCCGTGGTCTACATTTCTCCCCCGAAGATTCTTCAACTGAATACGGAAGATCGACGACTTCTTCAGAAGCCCCAGAAAGGACTACAAGGCAGAAGCTCTGAGTTTTTCCAAATGCCCAATGAAAATTTTTAAGGGTGGAAGACTTTGTCTTCCCCTAAAATTTAAAGCTAACTCTAAAAAAATAAAATTCAACCCTACTAAATCCCCGTTGGAGTACACTAACTCTCCTAGAAATCATGAAACCCCGCTAGGATCGTTACGAAGCTACAGATCCAACACCTGCATGGAGTAATCAACCTCTTCATGAAGCTCGCCATCGGCAGGAATCCATCATGTCTCCCAGAAGATGAAGCAAACGACCTTCTTGACAACGGCACATCTACAGAAGAATGGAGTCTAACTTTAGTTAAACTTTACAACCCCTCTAGTCCTACGCTTAGTAATCTCGGGACGAGATTATTTTAAGGGTGGAAGAGCTGTAACACCCCAACTTTTGCAACCTTATTTAATTGTCCATAAAAAAAAAACTTTTTCTATAAACTAATTAGATGAATTGCCTTGATCTGTTTGTTATAATGGATTGCTTTGATCTGCTGGTAGATGAATTGTCTTGATTTTCTTGTTGAGTTTTGTCTTGACCTACCCCGAAGAACAACACCCCTAGTGGTAAAACAAGCAACTGACCTAACAAAACACATGTGTGGCTGAACCTTTCCCTTAATGGCAACTTGAGTGTGCCTACTTAAAATTCATCTTTGTGGTGCAATCTAGCCCAACCCATCCTTGTTTCAAAACTTGGGATCATCTACCCCTTAATACATCCTTCTCTCTTACCCTAGTCAAAAACCCTAAGACTCACAATTTTGACTAAGTCCTAAATCTATTTCCTGGTTCCATCTTGGAGCCCCTGGATTAAGCTACCCCTTGCCATCTAAGGAAATGCACTTGGTCCTAGACCTACCTTGTCATGAGCACTTCCCAACCATGTCCTTGCCTTGAACCAGGTCACTCATACACCCACTTATCCTTGATGGTTTTGAAGCCAAGTCAATAAGATGTTTTGGCAGGCTTAAAATGTTCAAACTTTGGCAGTTGATCTCTAAGCACCTTCAACTGTTATTTGTGGCCTCAATGCATGGATCTCATCTATGCAACATCCTCTACAACTTCCACGTCTTGCATGTCCCATGCAACCCTTACAATTCTTATTCTCACTTGATCTTCTCCCCTATCCACTATTTCAGCACTAGATCACTTGCTCCTCTCCTATCTTTTGTTTATCTTTATTTCAAGTTTAATATCCACAAAACCAAGAGTGGGAATGATGGGTACATTATGTAGCCACCCTCTACCCTTGAGATCACTTCTCCCAAAACATTTTATTTACCAAAAATCCTATTTAAGATTCTTCTCTATTTTGACCATATAACTATTTCTAGTTTTAGCAAAGCTTTTCAAATTATTTTCCCAAATAACTTAAGAAAAGTGGGTGGTACCTCATACCCTCCCTTTCCAAACCAAAAATGCATCCATAAAAATCATTTCACTTTATTTTTACTTTATTTTAGCAAAATGCTTGTTTATGGCACTTAAATGCAAGTTATTTCTTTTTATGCTTATTTTAAAAATGAGGGAGTTATACATGGACTATTTTAGCAACTAAAACCTCTTTTTAACTCAAGTCTTTTTCTTTCAAATGCAAGTTCAAATAAAATTCCTTCAATTTGGGCCATACTCTTCTTAGGAGATCCAAACCCTTACCAACTAAATTCCTTTTTGGCATGGCATCTTCTTTGCATCAAACACTCCTTTCCAACCTATGTTCTACCAATATCACTTTGGAAAAAGAAGGGTTTTGAGCCAATGCTAACATGGTCATCTTGATCAATTAGTTTCCAAACTCATCTCTACTTTCTCAAATCTATCTCAAACCTAACCAAATCATCACCTTGACCTCTCCACCATCAGCACCACACCTTGGACGATCTGCATGGTCACTAGGCCCCAAGTGTGAGCTAGTTTTGCTTAGCAAAGAATGGGGCCGGCCATGTTGCTTGTATGGCAATGCTTGCCATTACTCCTCTCTCTCTCTCTTACTCCACCTTGGGAAGCCACACACCTGCATCCCTACCTCTCCAACCTGCAACCCTAGATGAGCCCTATACCCCTCCACAATCATTTCTCTTCTCCTCCTTCCCAATGCCATTGAATGGCATAGGCCTTGACCCAAACGCCCTAGACTTGCACTCCTGCACCTCTAACCATGTCTAGCCTCTCTCCCTGGATTCCTGGAGTCGTGTGATGCTCATCCCCCGAGCCCCAACGCTTCCCATCGTTCCCACCAAGCATGCCAACCGGTGGTCACCTCGATTTTGGCTAGCACGCCCGCCACCACCCCAGCCCCCAAGGCTGCGCCATGATGGTGTCCTGTCACACCTATTCCCAATGCACACGCCCCAGGCCCTCGTTTGAACCACACCCCGCTCCGTGCCGTTTTGGACGTGGTCACCACGTTGTGTCTACCATGAGCCGAGATCGGCTATAAAAAGCCACCCTTGGCAGCCAGCCTCTCCCTTCGCCTCCTATCCACTCCACACCACCTCTCTCACCTCCCAGAAGACGCCGATGCGCTCAGACCTGCTGCTGCTCGCCGGCAGGCGCTCCACGCCCGTGGTCACCGCGAGGTGGCGGAAGAAGAAAGCACCCGCCTCGGCCTCCTTCTTCCTTCCCTTCCACACCGTTCTGCTCACCATCCTCTGCACGCCCGCGCGTCTCCGTCTCCCCGCAGGTCTGCACGAGCTTGCCGCCGCCTGGTCTGCCCGGCGGGTGCTGCAAGGGAGCTGACGCCGGGAAGAGCTGCCGTGGCCGAGAGAGACGTCGCCGAGCGCTCCTGGACACGCCCCGGTCTCACCGCGCCCTGCCCAGCCTCGCCGTCGACCTCCGTCGCCTCCAGGGTGAGCTCCGGCCGCCCCTTTTCTTCTCTCGCAGCGCCGCACGCGCGTGCGTGGTCGCGAGCAGGGAGAAGACCCCGATCCTCCCCGCATGCGTGCATGCTTGGCCACGTTGGCCCATGCACAAGGGCCCCGCACCAGGCCCCTCTTCCCTTTCTTTTTCTATTCTCTTTTTTCCTCCTCCCTCCACCTGGAAACTCACAGGGCCGGCCCACTTCGCACTCCACCCGCATGGCCCAGTAGTTTCCCGCCCATTTTATTGTATTCAACCATGAAATTTGCTGTTAAATTATGTTAAAACCAGAGGCAATCAAACGTGAATAACTCGAGATATATAATCCCAAATCCAGTGAAACCAAATTCTTTTGTTCACAATTTTAATTATCTTTCCAATGCCACTGGTCCCATATTTTTAGGATTTTTGTACGATTTTTGGTAAATTAAACTTGTTCTATGTGTACTGCAGACTCTAACAAATTCCTAAAAATGTAGGATTAACCTTTTTGAGTGAATCCAATTGGGTTAGTCTTGTATTAGTACTGGACATCAAGGAAAAATATTGTTAGTCTCTGTTCATGCATATTAGATAATCGTTAGTACTGTGTATGTGTGACATGAATTGTTGAACCAAAACTTTTTGGTTTGTTTAACAACTTTAACCACCTCTTTGTATTAAAATTGGACAACCAATGTTTTATTCTTGCAAAACAAAACCTCTGCAACTTAACCTTAGTTCTTTGTTTTGCTTAAAGTTTTTAAAATAGTGTGGTATGTTGTTTACTTCCTTCTATTGGTAGTGTTTTGTAAGCAAGATAAAATAGGAAGAATGAATTGTGCTTTTCCAAAAAAATTGAAAATAAAATATAAATGTTTTTGATGCCAAACTAATGCACTTGTCCTCTTTATGATGTTATCTACCAGGGGATGTTTAGTTTGTGCCATGGTGATACCCGAGAGAGGCAATTGCTAAGTATGACGCTCTCATACCTTTACTAGGTAAATAAAATGGGTTTTATTTTAGATGCTTTGTAGTATCTATAAATATGTTAGCCCTTAGTAAAGTGGTTAGCTATTGATTGTTGATTGCTGAATGTTGTTTTGTTGGTGCAATGTGTTGATTGTATTCCTTTTATATTTTCCGGCGATAGATGCGAACAATTCCGGAGAAGAAGAAGTGGTTCAGATGAAGATTTGATTTATATTGTTGGAATTCTTATTTGATGGAGTTGAAGAAGTCCAGGGACAAATAAGCCAAGGCAAGCCATCTCTTGATCTCTGAATGTTTAATCACATATTGTGGTTACTTTGTTGTTATTCTTGTCTCTCGATCTATCTTGTGTTGTTTCTACATATGTTGATGGAGCATGCTCACCGTGAGCATGTTTATTCTCTTTGACACCTCACCTACAACCCCCTTCAGTGAAATGGTGGTCATCATCATCATGATCTTGGTGTACCCCTCTAAGTGTGTGATGGGTATGCCCACTTACCTTGAGTGTGTCGACCTCTTGACACCCCTTTTTGCACCCCATAGTGGTATGGTGGTTAGCACCATGCCCTCGTCGTATCTTAAACCCCTTGTTGATGCCTTGCATACTTGCTCCCAAGTATGTTGAACCCCTTGTTGATGTTATGCATACTTACTCTCGAATATGTTGAACTCCTTGTTGATCTTATGCATGCTTACCCTGAGCATGTATGCCCCATTGACCACCTATCTTATCCTCTTCTTAGCGGTATGATGATTAACATCATGACCCTTGTTGAATCATCCTACTTGTGTTGTCCCTATGCATACTTGTTCTATGTATGTATGATCCCCTTGACACCTCACTTATCTTAGCTCTTACATAAAACTTTAGGTTGGGAAACCCTCAAGGTTTTACCTTGTTGTAAAAGTTTTTGGAAAAAAACCTTGGGAAGATGAGGTCTTGCCCATGTGTAACTTTTAAATGAAAGGTTTAAAAAAGGAAGTAAAATGGTGGATATGATGGAAAGGCTAAAATGGTAACTTGGTTTTTGGAAAAACAACACATGGTTCTATGTATTCGCCCGGAACAACCAACCCGCGCAACCACAACTACTCCAACGTGGGCACGGAGCTTAACTTGACGTTTGTTCTTCTTAGCATGAGGCACCGCACAACTATACAAGGGTACGGTTACCCCCGAGTCCGGGTTGTCATGGTTGGGACAATAGTATAACGGGAGGCCTTCGGGGCTGACCCGTCCAGGAAGACACTATGGGTCTCCTGGCTTGGCGGTGGAGCCACGCTCAAAAGGGAGGTGAGCTGCCACGGTGCCGGGGAGGTACATACTCCATAGGGTAGGACCTCTTGCTAAGTCGAATGGGCGAAAGGTTATGTTCGGGTATCCGTCGTGGCATAAGTTGTTATGCGGGGATGATGCCCACACGATAGGTATCCGGATAGAGGTGGGGAAAGTGTGCAAACTCTGCAGAGTCAAATCTATTCGAATAGCCGCGTCCGCGGTCATGGACAGTTGGGATGGCCGTTGCTTAGCTGTGTTGAGTTTTGTTTTAGAAAGGCTTTACAAAGAAAAGAAAGTGTTTTTGGAGTACCGGGATGGTACTGGAAAGTGGTGGTGACCATGTGAAGATGGTCGGAAAGGAAACAAAAATGGGTTTACCCTTCCTAGTGTTTTATGTGGTAGTTCCTCTTTTGAAGAATCTTCTTCAATAGAGATATAAAGATGTCTTAGATAAATTCTTGGAGTGTCCCCTTCGATCGAGAAGTTGGGATGCTATCTCCACCAAAAACATCTCTTCTCTTCTTCATGCTATATCCACAAGAGAAACTGATTCTCTTCCACATGCTATATCCACAAGAGAAACTATTCTTCCTCTCTTGTCTTCTTTAGTTAGAATTGTTATCACCTTCTTGATGGTTTGCGAGTACAATTCAAATGTACTCACGGCTTTGTCCCTGGCTATTTACTTGGCCAGACTTGAAGGTTTTCGACAAATGAAGAAGGATTGGACGACGTCTATGCGAGCTAGGAACGTTCTCCCAGTCAGTTGCCTGTAGGGTTATGGCAGATGACTTGGGTTCTACGCTGATTGAAGTGATTCCGCGACTCTGATGATTAGATTAGGCCCTTCGAGGCTATTATGTAAAGATTGGTCGTGTGACCTTATTGTAATTTTCTTATTCCATTTTGTAAAGGATGATGTAATTTGATATCAGTTCGGTTATGTGTTCACGGCGCACTGATCATGGGATCGTGAACTGTATACATAACAGGGTATTTCGGACAGTTAGTCCGGGGTCCCCACAGCCTTCATGGAGGCTTACGCCGGCTTGTGGCCGGACATAGATTTCTGGAGCCGGCTCTTCTACCTCAAGGCGCAGACCACCGACGGCCGCCTGCGGGCCTGCGGCGCCGCCTTGATCTACACCCGGCCGGGTACGCCTTTCCCCAAAATTCCAACCGTTGACTCGGTGAAGAATTGGCAAATGTCTTTCTTCTACGTGCGCAACGAGGGCGGGCTCGTCGACCGGATCAACCTGCCGGAGTTCAACCCGGCTCCTCCAGTCGGCCGGATCAACTGGAGCTGCAACGCCCGCACGACGGACCCGGACGCTGAAGTGAATCAGCTCTGGGACTTCCTGGGGGCGGCCATCGCAAACGGGCTGACCGCCGAGGACCTCCTCTGCACCATCGCTGAGCGCCGGGTGCTGCCACTCCAGATGCGCACCCACAAGATCGGGCACATGTCCGGCCGGTTTGACCCGACCCGGACGTCCAGGGCGCCGCTCTCCAAGGCCCAGGTGGCCCACCGGGTGAATAACATCACCAAGGCGAACATGCTGGAGGAGTGGAGCTATGGGCTGGCGCCCCGCAGCAGGGATCGGCTGCCCGAGCTGGTAAGCTTTTACTGTTTAGGCCGACTGCTGGCTTGCGGCTGCGAGGCCGACTTGTCTTTCTTTCTGCCGACTTCCGGCTTGCTGTTTGCTTATGTCTTCTGTTTTTCTAGCTCTTGAACCGTCAGAACGTCGAAGACGGCGATCTGGCGACGAGGAGGTGGACGCCGGATCACGCCGATCCGGCTGGCCAAGCCGGTGACCAGGCCGGCGACGATGACCTGCTGCAGGCCCCTGATCTAGGCGGCCAGGGGGAGCATAATCCGCCCCCTTCACCGGAGCAGCAGGAGGACGAGGAGCCGGCGACGTCCGCCACGGGGCCAATCCCCGCCGTGCCTCTGCGCGCGAGGCCGCCAAGCACCACGGCGACTTCGGCGCCCAAGGGGAAGAAACGGGTCGGCTCCACCGCCGCCTTGGAGGCGAAGGCGAAGAAGCTCCGCCGGCTTCAGCCGAGGAAGGTTCCGGAGCAGGCCGGGTGAGTTCTCTTTTTCTCTTGTTTGATTCCTTTTCTTTCCTTACTTTTTATGCTTATCTTTTTCTTATTTGTTCGGCTAGGGCCCCCATCAAGTTTGCTCAGGGCGGCGGCTCCCGGCAAGCCCCGCGTGTCGTGTCGCCGCTTCCGCGACAGAGGAGGGAGTCGACGCCGCAGCCTCCATCGCGCGCGCCTACGCCGCCGCCGCCTGCGGGCACTCCGCCTCCCACCGGGGCGCCTTCTCTTGCCGTGCCACTGGCCACAGCGCCTGGCCGCGGCACGCGAGCCGAGCCGACGCGCCAGCCGACGCTGGACGACATGTTCCCGCGCCGTGCTCGTCTTCTGGACCAAGGCCCTGGGGCCGGCTTGGGCATGCCGCCTTCGACCGGGCCGGAGCCGGTGGGGCTGCGCCGCCCGCGACCGGGGCCGGGACCGGGCCGGACGTGGTGGTGTTGGAGGAGAGCCGGAGGAGCCTCGTGTGCCGGAGACGGCTGCGCCGACGCTGGGCCATCGCTTCGCCCGGAGCGCCGCCGTCGCCGGAGCCGACGAGGGAGGGGCCGGCCAGGCAGGAGCCGGCAAGGGATGAGCCGGCGCGCATGGAGGACGCCGACTCGCGTGCGCTGGTGAGGACGGAGGCCCCGTCGGCGCCGATGGGGAGCCTGCATGTGGCCAAGGGCGCCCGGCTGCTGCACGTGCCGTCCGCCTCCGACTCCAGCCTCGGCTCGGCTGGCACTATGGAGCAGGCGTGGCTCCGCGCCGACTCCTACGAGGTGACCAGCCGGGAGGGGAACCCAGGCCAAGCATCAGTGGAGATGTTCTTCTCCAGCTTGCAGGCCAACCTCAAGGCCAGGGCTGCTGAGGCCGCAGCCAACGTCGCCAAGGTGGAGGAAGCCAGCAAGGTAAGCGCTTCAACTGTTTTTCAATTTGGTTATCATCCTGGTAGCCCTCCGAGGCATGGGCCGGCTGCTTGGAGCCGGTCCGGGTTTCGCCTAGCTGATTGATTTTCTTTCTCCTTAGGCTGTGGCGGAGCGGCGCACCGGCCTGTACAACCGCGCCGTGACCCACTACCACAAGGCCAAGCTGGACCGGGCCGACTTGGCTCGCGAGCTGGAGGCCGTCAAGGGTAAGATCTTTTTTCTTCACACTTGATGTTTTCTTTCTTTAGTCTTGGTTGGCTGACGCTTCTTTCTGGCTGCCTTGCAGCTGAAGCCGCCAAGGTCCCGCAGCTGGAGGCGGATCTTCGGGCTGCTCGCGCTCAGTGCGCCGAGAGCGAGGAGGCGGGCCGATCTGCTGCCGCCAAGCTCAAAGTGGCTGATGGGGAGCTGGCGCGCCTGCGCCGGCTTGAGGAAAACCACCTCAAGGAGCTTGCCCTCCTCAGGACGGCTGAGAAGGAGAAGGTGGAGGAGCTGAGCAAGCGGCTGACCGAGGTGGAGAAGCAGCGGCTTGCGCTTCAGGAGGAGGTCACCACCAAGACCACAGAGCTGTCGGCCACTGCCAAGCGCTGGGTGGGCGAGATTGGCGCGCTCGACCGCGGCTTGTCGGGTGAGTGCATTTCTTCTTTCTCTCTTTCCCTTTGCCAGCTTTCGGCTGTCGGCTGCCGGCCTAGGTTGGCAGCCGGCGGCAGAAACTCTGATTTTTTCGCTATCTCCATCTTCGGGCTGGGGGCAGTCGGTTCTTGCCGGCTGCCGCCAGGCTTTTTCTTTTATCCTTCAAAATCTCCATCTTCGGGCTGGGGGCAGTCGGCTCGTGCCGGCTGCCGCCAGGCTTTTTCTTTTATCCTTCGAAATCTCCATCTTCGGGCTGGGGGCAGTCGGCTCGTGCCGGCTGCCGCCAGGCTTTTTCTTTTATCCTTCGAAATCTCCATCTTCGGGCTGGGGGCAGTCGGCTCGTGCCGGCTGCCGCCAGTCTTACTTTAGAGCTTCGGAATTTCCATCTTCGGACCGGGGGCAGTCGGCTCTTGCCGGCTGCCGCCTGGCCTACTTTAGGACTTCGAAAATTTGCATTTTTCAGCTTATTTCGGCTTTGATGACTTCTAACATGCTTTTTCTTGCAGCGGCCTTCCCGGAAACGCAGGACGCGGCATTAGCAGCCGTTGGCGTTGCGCGCGAGTCTAGGAGGCGGGCGACTGGCGAGGCAGCTCGGAGTACTTCACCATGGAGGACTATATGGCATCCATGGCTACCCGCGTCGAGCCCATCACCAAGCTTGGCTGGGAGCTCCGGAAGGCTGCTGAGGAGCTGGTTCCGATGCTATGGCCCACGGAGGCGGTGCCGCAAGATCTCTCCGACCTCATCTCCTTGATGGAGCAGGCGCCAGAACGCTTCCTCGACTGGAAGGAGTCGGCCACGCGCGCTGGAGCCGACATGGCGCTGTCCTTTGTCCTCTCTTGGTACAACGAGGTGGACCTTGGACAGCTCGAGTACCGGCGAGCCGACGTGGAGGGCAAGCTCCCGGTCGAATACAAGGCTGCCCGGCTTGCCCGAGCCAGCGCCATCGCCGAATTCGTCGACAAGAGCCTCTTCGTTGCGGACCCGAGCCCGCCGTCTGACGACGAGGATGAGGAGATGCAAGACGAGGAGGCAGAAGACGCGCCTGGGGACGACCCGGCAGCCGGCCCCTCTGATGCCCCTCCTGCTGGTCCTTAATTTACCTGTCTCTCAACTGTTGCTTTTGCCAAGACAATTTGTTAAATCCCCGGGATGCCGGGTGCACATGTATGGATATTATCATCTCTTTTATTATGTCACACTTTAATGTGTTTGTTAATCACTTGTGTGCCGACTCGCTTTCTTTCGACTTGTTCGCTTTTTCCCATCCGCCCCACTCTTTGGCTTTGCTCTTGCCGGTCGTACGTCCGACTTGCGATCCGTCGCCGGATCAAGAGCGGGCCGTTGGGTGAGGCCGACAGTATTTCAGTCGAACGAGCCGAATTCGGCAATTCGGCACTTTTATGAAAGGTTGCAAGTCAACTCGCTTTTACTCTTTCCCTTAGCTGTCTTTCGCGTGCCGGCTTCCTAGACCTTACTCCCGCCAGCCGGACAGCTGGGTTGCGGTCTGTAGCTGGATCGGAAGCCGGTTGTCGGAAACCGGATCACGTTACTGAGCCAGCCGCGTGAGAGGGTTCAAGCCAATTGGCGAAACAAAGTAGAGTACGCGAAAAACTTGTCGGAAACGGCGCTCTTGGCGCATGCTTTTTCATAGCTTAGAAAAGGGATACAAGGGATACATACATTCCTGCTCTCAAGTATAAAATGGTCGAAGCAACCTGACATTCCAGGGACGTTTAGTCTCCTCGTCAGTTTTGTTTGCCTTGTTTTTCTTAGCCTCTTGGGCATCTATGAGATAGTAGGAATCATTGCCTACTGCCTTGCTCACGATGAAGGGACCCTCCCATGGGGATGACAGTTTATGCTGTCCGGCTGTCCGTTGGATCAGTCGGAGCACTAGGTCTCCTTCTCGGAATGCTAAAGACTGGACCTTCCGGCTGTGATAGCGTCGGAGGCTTTGCTGGTATACAGTGGACCTGGATTCGGCCATCAGCCGGACCTCTTCAACCAGGTCGACTCCATCTTCGCGAGCTTCTTTGGCTTCAGCTTCTGTGTATAGCTTGATCCTTGGCGCGTCGTGCTCGATATCAGTTGGCAGGACGGCTTCGGCCCCGTATACGAGGAAGAAGGGTGTGAAGCCGACTGAGCGGTTTGGCGTCGTGCGTAGGCTCCACAGCACGCTGGGCAGCTCTTCAATCCAGCAGCCGGCTGAGCGCTCGAGCGGCTCCACCAGCCGGGGCCGGATGCCGGCTAGGATCAAGCCGTTTGCTTTCTCCACTTGGCCGTTTGACTCCGGCTGCGCCACGGACGATAGGTCCATTCGGATCCCCATCTCCCCACAGTAGCGTTTGAAAATGCCTTCGGCGAAGTTGCTGCCGTTGTCGGTGATGATGCTGTGGGGGTAGCCGTATCTTACGATTATTTCCTTGAGGAATGTGACGGCTGTGGAGCCGTCCAGCTTCTTTATTGGCTTGGCTTCGATCCACTTAGTGAATTTGTCAATCATCACCAAGAGATGAGTCATGCCGCCTCGCGCTGTTCTGAACGGGCCCACCATATCCAAGCCCCATACGGCAAACGGCCATGTGATGGGGATGGTTTTCAAGGCGGAAGTCGGCGTGTGCTTTTGCTTGGCAAAGCGTTGGCAGCCATTGCACTTCTTCACCAGTTCTTCTGCGTCTCTGAGCGCAGTCGGCCAGTAAAAACCGTGCCGGAAAGCTTTGGCCACTATGGCTCTGGACGAGGCGTGATGTCCGCACTCTCCTTGGTGGATTTCCCGTAGGAGTTCGATCCCTTCAGCCGGCTCGACGCACCACTGGAACACCCCACTTACGCTGCGTTTGTACAGCTGGTGGTTGATGATTGTATAGGCCTTGGCCCTTCTCTCAATCTGCCTGGCCTGGACTCTATCATCAGGCAGCACACCGTCGGTGAGGTAGGAGAGGAATTCTTGTGCCCATGAAGGTACACATCTTATCTCGAATACGCTGACCAACAGGGCCTCCTGCGTGGGAGCTTCCGGATTCGACTGCATGGTCGCCGGGTTCGGCTTGCTAGCCGGCGGGTTCGGCTTGCTAGCCCCCGAGTTTGGCGATGAAGCCCCCGGGTTGGACTGAGAAGTCCCCGGGTTCGGCATGGTAGCCGGCGGGTTCGGCTTGTTAGCCCCCGACTTGGGCGATGAAGCCCCCGGGTTCGGCTGAGCAGCCCCCGGGTCAGCCGGCACGAATATTGAATCCGAGTCCGGTGACGGTATGATGGACGGCTTCTTGAGAATCATCAAGGCGACACCCGGCGGAATGGCTTGCCGGGTTGAGCCAATCTTGGATAAGGCGTCAGCCGCTTCGTTGTTTGCTCGTGGCACATGGTGGAATTCACAGCCGTCGAAGCAGCCGGATAGCTGCTGGACGTGGAAGCGGTACGAGGCCATGTTGGCGTCCTTCGCGTCCCAGTCGCCCGATGCTTGCTGTACAACCAAGTCGGAGTCGCCGAAACAGAGTATGCGGCGCACGCCAATCTCCTTGGCCAGCTTCAGCCCATGGATGAGCGCTTCATACTCCGCCACATTGTTGGATGCGGCGAAGTGGATCTGCAGGACGTAGTCCAGCCGGTCTCCCTTGGGAGAGGTGATGACGATGCCGGCTCCCAAGCCGTTGCGCATCTTCGAGCCGTCAAAGTGCATCTTCCAATGTGTGTAATCCGGCACGGGCGGCAGGTATTGCATCTCGGCCCAGTCGACGAAGAAGTCCGCGAGGATCTGCGACTTGATGGCTGTGCGCGGCTCGTAGAGGATGGTATGGGCGGCTAGCTCCAGAGCCCACTTGGCAACCCGGCCGTTGGCGTCTTTGCTGCCAATGATTTCCGCCAAGGGCGCTGTGGCCACCACCTTGATGGGGTGCTCCTGGAAGTAATGCTTGAGCTTCTTGGCCGCCATGTATACGCCGTAGGTGACCTTCTGGTAGTGGGGGTAGTTTTGCTTCGACTGGGAGAGCACTTCGCTGAGGTAGTAGACTGGGCGCTGGACCGACTGCTCCCTGCCGTCTTCTTTGCGCTCCACCACCAGGACAACGCTAACCACTCGATTGGTGGCTGCGATGTACAACAGCATCGGCTCCATTGAAGCCGGCGTTGCAAGGATTGGCGCGGTTGAGAGCACGCGCTTCAAGTCACGGAAAGCTTCATCCGCCTGCGGTGACCAGACAAACTTGTCCGCCTTCTTCATCAATTGATATAGGGGCAGTGCCTTCTCCCCCAGCCGGCTGACGAAGCGGCTCAAGGAAGCCAGGCAGCCAGCGAACTTCTGGACGTCCTTGAGGCACTGCGGCAGTTCCATCTTCTCCAGGGCACTGATCTTCTCCGGGTTGGCTTCGATCCCTCGCTGAGAGACGAGGTAGCCAAGGAGCTGGCCAGACGGCACACCGAAAGTGCACTTGGCCGGGTTGAGCTTCATCCGAAATCTTCTCAGATTGGTGAAGGTTTCTCTCAGGTCATCAAGGAGGGTAGTCGTCTCCTTGGTCTTTACAACGACATCATCCACATATGCGTGAACGTTTCTGCCGATTTGATCCTGCAAGCATTTTTGCATGCACCTTTGGTAGGTGGCGCCTGCATTTTTCAAGCCGAACGGCATAGTCGTGTAGCAATAAGCCCCGTACGGGGTAATGAACGAAGTCTTTATTTGATCATCTGGATTCAAAGGAATCTGGTGGTAGCCTGAATAGGCATCTAGAAAAGACAACAGTTCACAGCCGGTAGTCGAGTCTATGACTTGATCTATGCGTGGCAGGGGGAAGGGGTCCTTCGGGCACGCCTTGTTCAGGCTGGTGTAGTCGATACACATGCGCCAGGAGCCGTTCTTCTTCAAAACCAGGACCGGGTTCGCCAACCAGTCCGGGTGCAGCACTTTCATGATGAAGCCGGCTGCGAGGAGCCGGGCGATTTCTTCACCAATGGCCTTCCTTCTTTCTTCGGCAAAGCGCCTGAGGGGCTGCTTCACCGGCTTGGCTTCAGGCCGGACGTGGAGGTGGTGCTCAGCCAACTCCCTCGGCACACCCGGCATGTCTTTTGGAGTCCATGCGAAGATGTCCCGATTCTCACGGAGGAAGCTGGTGAGCTCGCTTTCCTATTTCCTGCTCAAGCCGGCACCGATGGTGACGTACTTGTCCGGCTGCGCCGGGTCCAGCGGGATCTTCTTGGTGTTGTTGGCCGGCTGGAAGTGAGTCGTCCCAGCCGGGTTGCCTGCAGCCGGCATGTCTGTCTGCGCGGCCTTGGCGAGGGCGACGGCGTCGTGGATGAGCTGCTTCTCGGTGGCGATGACCAGCGTCTGGGCCATCTTGGAGCTCTGCGTGGCGCAGTCCATGGAGAGGCGATAGTCACCGGCTATGGTGATGACCCCCTTGGGGCCAGGCAGCTTCATCTTCAGGTACCCATAGTGGGGCACCGCCATGAACTTGGTCAGGGCCGGCCTGCCCAGGAGCGCGTGGTAGGGACTCACGAGGTCCACCACCTCGAACTCGATTCTCTTGGTGCGGAAGTGGTCCGGCTTCCCGAACATCACCTCCAGCGTAATCCGGCCGATCGGCTGGCAGCAGTGGCCTGGCACGATGCCATGGAAGACGGTGGGGGTGGGGCGCAACTCGGCCTCCTGGATGCCCAGCTTGCGGGCGGTGTCGCGGTAGAGGATGTTGATGCTGCTGCCCCCGTCGATGAGGACGCGCGAGAAGCGCACGCTGCGCCGGGTTGTGCCGACGGTGGGGTCGAGGACCATGGCGTAGCTGCCCGGCTTCGGCAGGATAGCCGGTGTGTCGCGGCGATCAAAAGTGATGGCCTGCTCTGACCAGTTTAGGTACTGGGGGACCGGCGGTATGACCGCGTTGACCTCAAGGGAACGGCTCTGCTGGCTCGTCTTGTCCTCGGGCTCGGAGGTGAAAATGATGTAGGCGGCGTCCTGGGCCAAGTATCGGCCGCCATGGTGCACTTGGTTAGCCTCGTGGTGCTCGAGGTTGGCGTTCTCTGCGCCGGCTTGGCCACCCGGCCCGCCGGCTGGTGGAGGCGGGGGTGGAGGTGGGAGAGGTTCACCGCTTGTCAGCCGCTTCATGAAGTGGCAGTCGCGGGTGGTGTGGTTGGAGGGGTTCTTGCCGCTGTGGTACTTGCACGGCGAGTTGAGCATCTGCTCGAAGGTGTACTTCGGCTTCCACTGCCGGTCTTGCTTCTGGCGGCGGCTGCCGCCTGCCGCGTTGTCTGCCACGGCGGCTACGTGGGCGGAGCCGTACCGGCGGTCCGGCTGGTCGCTGTGACGCTTGCCGCGGTAGTTGTCCCGCCGGCTGCCATGCGAGGCGCCCTCGGCCGGCTTGTTGTTGTCCCGCCTGGCGGGGGCCGGCGAAATTTCAGCCGGAGGCTGGCCGGCTTCCTCAGCCAGCGCGTACTTGTCGGCGATGGCCATCAAGGTGGCCATCGACTGGGGGTCGCTGCGGCGTAGCTTGTGCCACAGCATGGTGTTGGGCCGACAGCCTCCCATGAAGAAGCTGATGGCCTGGATCTCGTGCACGCCCTCGCAGGAGTTGCGCATCTCGCACCAGCGCGTTAGGTACGCGCGATCCGTCTCGTCGGGGCCCTGCTTACACATCTCCAGCTGTTGGGGCCGACCCGGCCGGCGGTAGCAGCCGGTGAAGTTGCTGATGAAGGCCGCTTCGAAGTCCAGCCAGCCGTTTATGCTGCCGGCTGGCAAGTTGTTGAGCCATGTGCGGGCGGAGCCGAGCAGCATGAGGGGGGAGTAGCGCACAGCCCAGCGCTTGTTGCCTTTGGCGATGCCGACTGCGGTGGAGTAGTCCAGCAGCCAGTCCTTCGGCTTGGCGGTGCTGTCGTACTTGGGGGTGTCGCGTGGGAGCTGGAAGCCGTCGATCATGGGCTCGTTGATGATGCGTGGCCCGAAGCACTTTGGGCCGGCTGGCGCTTCTTCTTCCGCAATGCGGGATTCGACCAGCCGGTCGAGGCGTTCTCGGGCGTCGGTTGGCTCGATGCGCGGGCCCAACCGGGAGCGTGCCAGCTGGCGTGCGCCGCTTGCTTCTGGAGCCGGCCGGTGCTGGCGGCGCGCCAGCTCGGAGTCTTGCTCCTGGTTCCGGCTTGGAGGAGGCCGGCTGCGGCTGCTGCCGCTCGGCTGGTGGCTCGGCCGGCTCGAGCTTGCGTGTGTGGCCCGGGAGTCACGGTGCCGGCTTGGTGCTGGGGAGGCGGACTCGGCCGTGTCCCTGGCGCCTTCCCTGTCGTTGCCTGCAGCGCCACGAGCGTGAGAAGCTCTGGGGGCATTGACATACCTGGGGTCGGCCGCCTGCCTGGTGGCTGCATTGAGCAGCTCAGTCACCCGCTTGGTCTGGCGGCGTAACTCTTCGCCGTCAAGGCGGTTCAGCTCTTCTGCGGCGGCTTGTGCCGCGCGCATGTTCTTGTCGGGGGTGTTGTAGACGGGTTGCTCCGCGGACGGAGTCGGCGAAGGAGTGCCGTCGCGGGCGATCTCGGCGCCAAGGTCGCGGCCCCTGCGGCGGATCTGGCCGGCTCGGCTGGGACCGTCGCCGCCTGGAGTGAGGCCGTGGGCGCGGTTGTACTCGCGCTGGGTGATCTCCATCTGGCGCTTAGCAGCAGCCAGTTCTTCTGTTTGCCTGAGGAGGAGCTGGCGGTGCGCCTCCAAATTCGCCTCGATGGCGGTGGGGTCGGCGCCAGGCGTGAGCGGGGTGCTCAGTTTCGCCCGGACTTCGTCCAGCCGGGACGGTGGTGGTGGCGCCTTTGCGCCCGAGCCGGAGGCGTTGGGGTCGATGTTGCGCTCCAGGTTGGGGCCGCGGGTGCGCGGGTTCTTGGTGGGGAGCTCCTCGCCAGCCATCATGACTTGCACGACGGCGGGGCTGACGGGAGCGCTGCTGCCGGCTCGCGGAGGAGGGCTTGCGCAGCGCAGCACCTGCCGCGGGTAGCGCGGCGGTGCGACGGTGGCGATGTAGACGTCGTGGCCGCCGAAGGAGATGATGCTGCCTCCGGCTGGGAAGGGCCGGTCGGCGAAGCAGCCAGCGTTGTCGCTGACGCAGTCGAGGGAGCCGAATCTCCAGATCAAGCCTGAAGCGACTCGCTCGCCGGTGGTGATGGTGAGGCCCGTCCGGATGAAGACACCGGCCGAGGATGCTGAAGGCCCCACGGTGGGCGCCAAATGTCGTGGTATCGTCACGGCATATGCCATAGGGTGGCTAATCGAAGGTGGTTCCTGAGAGATCTCACGGCGGTATCCGGATGCGGGTATGGGGACGAGCGACACGGCGACGTACCCAGGTTCGAGGCCCTCCGATGGAGGTAACACCTCTACTCCTGCTAGAGTGTATATGATGATCACACAATACAAGGTTGCTCCTTGAGCTGTGTCCGGCTGCTCCTGGGAGGCTAAGGAAGACAAAGTCTCTCTCTCAGGGCAGCGCTAAGGGAAGTGGTGAGAAAATGATCGATCGTCCCCCGCACGAGGGGGGTAGCCCAGCTTATATAGGTGCTGGCACTTTACATAAAAGACCCTATAATCTACTGGCCGGCTTGGCCGGCTCCGGCTTCCGCTCCTTCCCGAGGCAATGACGTCAGGAGCCGTTGAGGCCTCATGGCCTGTCCCATCCGGCTGCCTCGGTCAGCGGTATGGAGAGGAGGTGTCCCTGTCGCCGTCAGCCACTGTAGCCAGTACGGATCGGCGTAGACCATGATGGCCTGTCCGGCGCGTGGCACTATTGCTCTACAGTGCCCCGCGCTTTACGGAGGATGAAGTCAGCGTGGACTTTGGGAACCCGGATCACCAACCCGGTTCCTTCCAGTGCAAGACTCGCCAGCCTCGAGTCGGTCTGAGGTACAAACCCCCAGTCGGATATGGCTTGTAGAAGCCGGCCCAGCTACAGCATTGGCGGCCGTAGCCAGGCCGACTAGGACCTAGAGCCAGCCGGCTTCCGGACCAGCCGGCCATGGCGCCAGCCGGCTGCTCCTCAGCTGGCCTTAGCCGCGAGCCGGCCAGTGGCCAGCCGGCTGCTCCGCGTCCATTGCCCTACCCGGGGTCTTCCCCCCGACAACAAGACCAAGAAGGGCAAGAGGCCCTCAAGAATTGTGCTAGTAACAAAGGAAGAATATTCTTCTGATGAAGTGGGAAGCTCTAGTAGTGAGGAAGATGAAGAAAGCTCAAAGGAGTTGGCCGCCATCGTCACCACCAACATTCCCTCTTCATCTCTCTTTGACTCTCCCAATGAGAATCCTCATATCAAGAATGCACATTGCTTCATGGCAAGGTCCTCCTTGGACATATCTATTGTGCTATCAACTCAAGAAGAGTATACCTCCGGAGATGATGATGTTGATGATGAAGAAGATGCAACCTCTAATGGATTGGTCGCTCTTGCCTCTCTCTCCACTAACTCTTCATCACCAAGTGAATCCCCCAATGAGGTCATTCATGTGGAGGAAGAAAGTTGCCTCATGGCTAAATCCTCCGAGGTATCATCCCCTAACCCCTCTATGCCTAACTTATCTAGTGATCTAGGGGTTGATGATGCTAGTCTAAAAGTGAAACAAGAAATGCTAGAGTTTGATGATTTCATTCTCAACCTACAAGGTAACACTAAAAACCATGTTTCAAATCTCATGGTTCGTATAGCTCAACAAAGTGATATGCTTGAGAAAAAGGGTCAAATAGAGAGAGAAGATTCTCTTGAAATCCATGCTCTTAAAAATGCTCTTGAGGAAAGTCAAGAAACTATAGCTTCTCTTGAGGAGAGGCTAGAAACTCTTGAAGAGCCTCAAGATAAAATTAACAAGCTCACAAAAGCTAGAGATCTTGCTAGGGCTAAGTCTAAAGTGCTTAAAAAGGAAAAGGCCCAATTTGAGGTTGATCATGAGAAACTTGTGAAAGGTCTAGATGAACTAGACAAAGCTCACAAAGCTTTGAAGAGTGAATACACTCTCTTATCCAAGTCTTATGAGCAACTTCAAATTAGGCTTGCTTCATATGACATACCTAGTACCTCTACTCCTTCATGTGATCATGCAAATATAATTGAGGAAAATGCTAGGTTGAAAGATGAACTTGCTAGGACCTCCTCTCCCCAAAGTAAACTTTCCTTGGATGATCTTTTGAGTAAGCAAAGGTCAAACAATGGGAAGGAGGGACTTGGTTTTAATACCAAGGCTAAAAAGGCAAACAAGAAAAAGACCAAGCCCGCACATGAGAAAGCTAATGGTGAACCCCGAAAGGGCAACACCATTAATGATGATGGTGCGGGAATAGATAACCCTCACTATGTTCTCTTTAAAGATTATTATGGTGATGTCTATGCTAAATATGTTGGTCCTTATGATGGTTATGTTGCTTGGTCTATTTGGGTTCCAAAGACCCTTGTTGCTAATAAAAGAGGACCCATTGAAAAATGGGTACCTAAATCCAAGAATTGATCTCATGTAGGACTATGCCGCCGGAGGTTCAAAATGGGTACTTGATAGTGGATGTACAAGTCATATGACCGGCGGCAAGAACCTCGTCAAGGAGTTGAGGCCCAACATAAATAATATCACCGTCTCCTTTGGCGATAATTCTACATCCGAGGTATTGGGTTTTGGCAAGGTTGTGGTTGCACACAACATTACTCTTGTGGACGTCATGCTTGTCAAAACCCTTGGTTACAATTTGCTTTCCGTTTCCGCCCTTGGCAAGATGGGTTTCGCCGTCTTTATTGATAAAGATATTGTGGTCCTCTTGTGGAGCAAGACTCTAAAAGTCGCTTTCGTTGGGTATCGCGAACACAACTTGTATGTGGTGGACTTCTCGGGGACCACCACGACAAGTGCGATGTGCCTATTCGGAAAGGCGGATGTGGGTTGGTTGTGGCATCGCCGCCTAGCCCATGTCAACATGAGAACTTTGCAAAGTCTTCACAAGGGGAACCATATTGTGGGACTAATGGAAAATGTTTCTTTTGCCAAAGATCGTGTTTGTAGGGCTTGTGTTGAAGGCAAAATGCATGACTCTCCGCATCCAAGCAAGACTATCATCTCTTCCAAGAGGATCTTGGAGCTCCTTCATGTGGATCTCTTTGGTCCCGTTACTCATGCAAGTCTTGGTGCGAAGAAACATTGCTTGGTGATTGTTGATGATTACTCAAGGTACACTTGGGTCTACTTTCTCAAGACGAAAGATGAGACCCAACAAATATTCATTGACTTTGCTACCGAGGTGCAACGCCAACACAACCTCCTCATTATGGCAATAAGAAGTGACAACGGCTCCGAGTTCAAGAACTATACACTCAATGATTTTCTTAGTGATGAGGGGATACGTCATCAATATTCCGCTGCTTACACCCCTCAACAAAATGGTGTTGCGGAGAGGAAGAACCGGACTCTTATGGATATGGCAAGATCTATGATGGCGGAGTATAAATCCCGCTATAACTTTTGGGCCGAAGCCATCTCCACCGCTTGCCACTCTTCTAACCGGCTCTATCTCCGCAAGGGATTGAACAAGACTCCATATGAAATACTCACCGGCAACAAGCCCAATATCTCATACTTCAAGGTGTTCGGTTGTAAGTGTTTCTATAAAATCAAAGGAGTTCGTTTGTCTAAATTTTCTCCTAAAGCTTTGGAGGGTATATTTGTTGGTTACGGTGCCGAATCTCACACTTATAGAATCTTTGATGTATCCTCCGGGATTATCATTGAATCTTGTAGTGTGAAGTTCGAAGAAAATGATGGCTCCCAAGTGGGGCAACTTGATGTATGTGCAGGTGATGAAATACCTCAAGATGCCATAGTAAGAATGGGTGTGGGATTTTTCCGCCCCATTGAGGGACACGGTGTGGCGTTTCGGGAAGAACTATGCTCTACCACGGTGGAGCCCTCATCCTCTCAACATCAACAAACCCCATCTCTTGAAGCAAATAATGCACCAACCCAAGAACAAGAACAAAACCCTCCCTCTTGTGTGCAAGATCAAGGACAAGATCAAGGACAAGATCAAGGACAAGATCAAGGACAAGATCAACCACGGATTCATGATGGATCCGATGAATATCCTTTCAACATTCTACTCTCACCGGATAATGTCCAAGATCAAGCACATGAGGATGAGCAACCTCAAGTAATTGAGGAAGCTCAAGTTGAAGGTCAAGACGGGGATCCAAATGATCAAGTTGATCAAGTGACACCTCCAAGGCCAAGAAGAACCAAGGAGGAGATCGAGGCCCGTCGTTTAGCAAGAAGAGATAGGACCCTTGAAATTCGTGGACACACTCATGACAAGGTCCTTGGTGATGTTCGAGCAAAAGTCTCCACAAGAAGGCAATTGGCTAACTTTAGCAATCACCATGCTTATATCTCCGTAGTGGAACCCAAGAAAGTGTTTGAAGCCCTTGAAGATTCGGATTGGGTGGAAGCTATGCATGAGGAACTCAACAACTTCAAGCGCAACAAAGTGTGGACCTTAGTAAAGAAGCCAAAGGAGTGCCGCAATGTTATAGGCACTAAATGGATATTCAAGAACAAGCAAGATGAGTTTGGAAATATTGTGAGGAACAAGGCAAGATTGGTGGCTCAAGGTTTCTCTCAAGTTGAAGGGATTGACTTTGGAGAGACCTATGCTCCCGTGGCTCGTCTTGAGTCCATCCGTATCCTTCTTGCTTATGCATCGCATCATAACTTTAAGTTACAACAAATGGATGTGAAAAGTGCTTTTCTTAATGGTCCTTTGCATGAAGAGGTGTATGTTAAGCAACCCCCGGGGTTCGAGGATCTCAACTTTCCTAACCATGTCTACAAGCTTGATAAAGCACTTTATGGTCTCAAACAAGCTCCTAGAGCTTGGTATGAGCACCTTAAGGAATTGTTGGTAGACCGTGGGTTTGATGTTGGGCTAATCGAACCCACTCTTTTTACTAAGAGGGTCAATGGGGAGCTTTTCGTTTGCCAATTATATGTTGATGATATTATATTTGGCTCTACTAACAAAGCTTTCAATGATGAATTCTCAAAGCTTATGACCGATAGGTTTGAGATGTCTATGATGGGAGAGATGAAGTTTTTCCTTGGTTTTGAGATCAAGCAATTGAGAGAAGGAACCTTCATCAATCAAGCAAAATATCTCCAAGACATGCTCAAGAGGTTCAAGATGACCGAGATGAAGGGTGTTGCCACTCCTATGGTTACCAAATGTCATCTTGCACTTGATCCCAATGGTAAAGAGGTGGATCAAAAGGTATATCGCTCCATGATTGGATCCTTGCTTTACCTTTGTGCATCTAGACCGGACATAGTGTTGAGTGTTGGTGTGTGTGCAAGGTATCAAGCTTCTCCTAAGGAGAGCCACATGATAGCTCTCAAGAGAATCTTTCGATATTTGGTTGATACCCCAAGATATGGTATTTGGTACCCCAAAGGCTCAAGTTTTATTCTCAATGGGTACACCGATGCGGATTGGGCGGGAGACAAGGATGATAGGAAATCAACCTCCGGGGCTTGCCAATTTCTTGGTAGGTCCTTGGTGTGTTGGTCATCCAAGAAGCAAAATTGTATATCTCTCTCCACCGCCGAAGCCGAATATGTTGCCGCCGCAAGTGGATGCACTCAATTGTTATGGATGAGGCAAACTTTAAAAGAATACGGTGTCATTTGTGACAAAGTGCCTCTATTATGTGACAATGAAAGTGCTATCAAGATTGCCTATAATCCGGTGCAACATTCAAGAACGAAGCATATTGAGATCTGGAATCATTTCATTAGGGATCATGTTGCCCGGGGTGATATTGAGCTTATCTATGTTCCTACCAAGGATCAACTTGCCGATATATTCACGAAGCCTCTTGATGAAGCAAGGTTCACTTATTTGAGGAATGAGCTAAATATCATCGATTCAAGGAGTATAGCTTGACCATCTTGCAAACACACCTTCGTCTCAAAACTCTATTTGGTTTAGATGTGGGCATGGAGATAGGGGGAGTGCGGTTTAAATTATTGAGCTATCCCTCCCCCCATAATGCCAACATTAAAGATTTCATTCTCGTTATCATATGTTGATATATGAGCTTAAATGATGAGTATTGGTTTGGACCCAAGATATATCTTCGCGGTGCCATATCATAACACTCATATATGGTGGCCTAGGCCACCGCACTCTTCTTTGTGAAGAGTTGGAGTTGTTTAGATCATCATTGGATTTTATTGACATCTCCTTGTTTATGGGAAATCACTCATTTTTGGCCTTCATTTGCACTATTTGCAAAAATGAGTGATCATGTACCATCTCACAGTTTGGCGTATCTGTCCTAAGCCTATCTCATCTAAGACATATCCTTCACCTTCTCCAAGTGCACCTTGTTCGTTTCAAAATCCTGTTTTTGGGCACAGTTCCCTGTTCCACCGGAAGTTCCGGTCGTTTCGACCGGTACTTCCGGTCGGTATCCTTTTCGCCCGTTCTGCCTTGTTCGTGTCCAGCCTGGGTGGTTCCTGCGAGACCGGAAGTTCCGGCTCCAACGAGCGGAACTTCCGGCCTTAAGTGGCCACTATATATCTGGGCCGAACGGGTGAGCAGCTCCATCCTCCCCATTTTTCCCCTTTCCAAGATCTATTTGGTGGTGCTCCTCCCCTGTGACGGCTGCTGCTCCCCCGGCCGGATCTCCCTCCTCCGGCGCTCCCCGCCGGATCGTCTCCGTGGATCGGCATCCTCTCCCTCTTCTCCTCCATGGCTCCCCCCGGTTTGTGCCCTCTCCCTCTCTATGTGTGGGTAGACCTCACTAGATGAAATATAGGGCATACTCTAGGCAAAGCTATGGTAGAAATCCTCTAGATGCCTTTCCTCTACTAGATCGTGCTTAGGATGTCGTGGTAATGCGGTTCTCTTAGCCATTGCCTCATATCTGGTGAGAAACTGCCGCTGTTTTCGAACAGCCGGAAGTTCCGGCCCTTCACACCGGAACTTCCGCCAGGGGGCGGAACTTCCGTCGGTTCTCACCGGAACTTCCGGCCTGGCGAATTTTTCTGCTGTTACCCGATATCCTGTGCATGCTCTGGTGTTTGGCCTCCTTGCTTATGTGCTTTCATTCATCATTCCTATCTTTTTGACTCCGTTATCAGGTGGTTCCAAGAAGAGAGGCAAGGATCATGTGGATGAAGTTGAGGAAGAGCTTGAGCAAACCCGACCATCCAAGCTCACCGCTCGCCAGCAAGCTGCAGCTGCTCAGAGGTTCAAGTCACCGGCTGTTCGTGGGAAGAACACACATATATCAGTGAAGGGCATGCAATATAATGAGTACAAGGAGATCCGTGACATGAACCCTTACCTCACCCCTCGGAGCAATAGGGTTGGGGATAAGCGGTTCCACAACAAGACCCAAGTGGAGATATTCTATGAGATCTACATACCATTCAAGAAGGGGGTAGCTCCTCAACATGCTATTGACACCGGGAAGATGGCCGCTAATAAGTACTTTGACGAAGCCTATGCCATGTGTGGAGAGTTTGGGCTCTATCCCATTATGGAGCTCAACAAGGACTATGATGTTGGGTTGATTCAACAATTCTATGCCACCGTCCACTTTGAACAAGATGAAGCAAAAACTTTTCGGTGGATGACTCATGAGAAGCTCCTTGAGTCTAACTTGGCAAAGTTTGGAGCCGCCCTTGGATACCTTCGCTACCCGGGTGTTGATGCAAATGGTTGGAGGTGCCATGATAGCTCATGGGATCAAACAAGGGAGGTCTTGGAGCCCCTCTACATCCCCGGCTGGGGTGTACCGGGCAAGAATGTGGATCTTCTCGCTACTTGGGATATTATGCTTAGAGTCTACCGGGAAACCATTGGACCGAAGGGTGGTAACCTTGATGAGCTACATCTTTATGAAGTGGACTTATGGCCAACTCTTTTGCTAAGAAGGGCACCGGTGAGAAGCTTGATGTGATGGACTACATCTATCATGAGATGTGGTCATGTGTGATGGAGAAGAAGCTTCCCGCCTATGCTCCGTACATTATGAAGCTCATTGAGGACTCTTGGATGGAGACTTGTCAGGCTAGACTCGTTCAATCCATTCCACTCACTCTCACATCCCATGAAGTGAAGTCTTTGAGGGCCAAGCGCCACAACTCTCCTCTTGAAGATGTTAACCCCATGGATGAGAAGCCACCTAGCTGGGCCTCCAAGCTAGCACGCCGCATGAGACAGATCTTTTGCCTCACCTCTGCAGTCAACCACCGTCAGTATCAGCAGCATGCAGAAGCCAAGAAGTCTCGGGTTCGTCAGAAGAGCATCATGAGGGCACTTGCGGTGGACGTGTCTCCTCCCGGATCCGAGGAGAACATCACTCCGGAGGCGGAGTGGGTCTCTCAGCATGGCATGCCTCTCCCTCCAGATGGTCTTGAGATCGAGTCTCCTCCGCACACTCCTCCCTACCCCGGCGCTACATCGAACCTCCCTCCCGGCTGGGCTAACGCCGCCCCTTGGGACGTGTAGTTTCTCCTTTCCCCTTTTTGGTGCCTTGGTGCCAAAGGGGGAGAGCGAGAACCTTATTAGGTTGCTCTCCGTTGGGTATTTGCATGGGGGAGTCACAAGCTCGTGTTGGCTTTGATTTTTATTGCTTGTGATTCCATTTATCTTTATGGTGTCGAACTATGTCTTAGCTATTTGGTTTGTAAACTCTATCTATGTGTGCTTGGAACCTTATTTATGTATGGTAAACTCCGTATGTGAGTCTTCCTTGGTTATCTATGTGTGCATGATCTTATTATCCATATGCTTATCACTATGTTGTATTGCTAACCCTTGGAAGACGGATGCAAGATATAGGGGGAGCTTCTTATGTACCATGGCTCATATCTAGGGGGAGCTCCTCTATATCTCTCACATTGTTGTTTACATTATCTATTCCTTGCAAATACTTGTGTTGTCATCAAACACCAAAAAGGGGGAGATTGAAAGAACATTTCCCGCCCTTTTGGGTTTTGTGTGTTTGACGTCAACACTATGTATATTTTTATGTGTGTTGATGTAGACAGGTACAAGCCATAAAAAATTATGTTGGATCGGTGTATTGGTTTTCCTGTTCTGAAGTTCTGCAGGTTTTCTGTATCTGGCGGAAGTTCCGGCCCAACCTGGCGGAAGTTCCGGCCTGACTTTTTTCAGCAGAAGCTTCTCAGTGTCGTCTGTGCTCAGGTTTTCTCCTCAGGACCGGAAGTTCCGGTGGAGTTGGCCGGAAGTTCCGGTCAGCGGAACTTCCGCCCAACTTCCGGGCAAGTTCCGGAATTGCGAGTTTGTGGCTCAGTATAGTTCTGTAAGGTTTTCGCAAGTTTTCGGAACTTGGCCGGAACTTGGCCGGAACTTCCGGCCACCGGAAGTTCCGCCCAAGTTCCGCCCCTTCTTTTGCTTTGCAGGATTTTTATCAAGGGCGGAAGTTCCGGCCCCAATGGCCGGTACTTCCGGTGGAAGCCGGAACTTCCGGCAAAACTGGCCGGAACTTCCGGTGTAAGTGGAATTCGTCCCCAACGGTCAGATCTGAAAGCTCCACCCATATAAATAGCTTTCTTCTCCAAAGGGACAGCTTTGCTCAATCATTATACAAGAAATCTGCCAAGCCACCTCCATTAGAGCCACCTCAAGAAAGTCAAGATTTGCAAGATCTCCTTCCTCCCCCAACCAAAGCTTGATCTTTGGAGATTCAAAGGAGAAGACACCGATCTACATCCTCACCGAAGCGTTCTTCATTTCCCCCTCTCTTGTTTGAGGGATCTCATGCTAGTGTTCCTATTCGGTTCCCTAGTTGATTTGTGTTGATGTATTGTTGTTGATTGTTGTGTTGTAACAGATTTGGGAGCCTCCAATTTGGTTGTGGATGTGTGCCCCAAGAACCTTGTAAAGGCCCGGTTTCCGCCTCGAGGAAATCCCTTAGTGGAAGTGGGCTAGGCCTTCGTGGCGTTGCTCACCGGAGATCTGAGTGAAGCCTTCGTGGCTGTTGGTTTGGCTTTCGTAGCAACCACACTCCTCCAAACGTAGACGTACCTTCTTGCAAAGGAAGGGAACTACGGGAATCATCTCCGTGTCATCGCGTGCTCCACTCTCGGTTACCTCTATCCCACTCTATCTCTTATATATTGCGTAGCTATATCTTGCCTAGTTGATAACCTTGTCATATAGGTAAATTCACTTAGTTGCATATCTAGAGAATTTACCTTTTGTGTCAAGCCTAAATTGAAAAAGAACTAAAAATTGGTTAGCACCTATTCACCCCCTCCCCCTCTAGGTGCGGCATACGATCCTTTCAAATGCCCTGATTAAATCTCATAGTACTCATCATGATATATGTATGTGCATTGTTATGCCTTCTTTATTTGTCAATTGCCCAACTGTAATTCGTTCACCCAACATGCTATTTATCTTATGGGAGAGACACCACTAGTGAACTGTGGACCCCGGTCCATTCTTTACATCTGAAATACAATCCCATCGCAATTGTTCTTTACTGTTCTTCGCAAACAAACATCATCATCCACACTATACATCTAATCCTTTGTTTACAGCAAGCCGGTGAGATTGACAACCTCACTGTTACGTTGGGGCAAAGTACTTTGATTGTGTTGTGCAGGTTCCACGTTGGCGCCGGAATCCCTGGTGTTGCGCTGCACTACACTCCGTCACCAACGACCTTCACGTGATCCTTGACTCCTACTGGTTCGATAAACCTTGGTTTCTTACTGAGGGAAACTTGCTGCTATACGCATCACACCTTCCACTTGGGGTTCCCAACGGGCGTGTGCTTTACGCGTATCAGGGTCCCATGAGTCAGCAGCTTACTCAACGTTTCCAAGGCGGCAGGGAATCAAAAGAAAAAGGAAATAGCCAAAAATCAGAGGGTCCAATTTAGCAGCAGCGGTATCACCGTTTGAGAGGCGGCACGGGATCAAAATAAAAAGGCAAGTGACCAAATATGAGGTGCCAAAAAAACTCCTAGAAAAGAAACTTGATTGCACATAGAGGATGACATGCGGGTCCCATTTTGCAGCAGCGGTATCACCGTTTGAGAGGCGGCATGGGATCGAAAGAAAAAGGCAAGTGACCAAATATGAGGTGCCAAAAAAACTCCAAGAAAAGAAACTTGATTGCACATAGAGGTTGAAATGCGGGTCCCATTTAGCAGCAGCGGTCTCAACGTTTCCAAGACGGCACGGGATCAAAAGAAAAAGGAAGTAGCTAGAAATCAGGGGGTCAAAAAATCCAAGAAAAGAAAGAATTTTCTTTCATAGAGGATGACATGCGGGATCCATGATCCTGCATCGTAAACGGCTCGATCGGAGAGCGTTGAACGAGATGGTGCGATCGAGAAAAAAACAATGCTAGAGAGGCTGCCATCTGGGGCCTACATCCCTGGACGGTGCGGATTTGCGTTGACTCGGCCGGCGAACCCAAGAATTCGTGATGCACCACGTCCCGGGCCACCATACGTGACGTTTTGGACATTTTTGTCGGGCTAGGTGGCCTCAAAAATGAGAAACAAAAAAGTTTTGACATGCACCACGGAGAGACCAAAAATCGTCGGCCATGGCACATCAGCAACCACAGCGCGACTTCAACTTCGTCGGTCATGGCAACTTTTATTGTAGTGGCTTGTTACCTAAATATAATTGGGGAGCTTCTCATATACTCTATTGTTGCCCTTTGTATTCAAACACAAATTCTCCAAGTGCATACATTACGGGGGAGCTTACCTAATATCTTGTATGGAAACTTTTGTTTAAATTCTGTTGTCGTCAGAAACCCACCGGCGGGCAGCGACGGGCAACACAGTAGAGCCGGGAACAACTTAGGGCTGCGGCTGGCCCTGGTCCCTCCGAGCGACGGCCCGCAAAGCTTCTGGTACACACGTCCGATGCTGATGCTTGGGCGTGCCACCTGACCTATACCCGGTCAGGAAGGTGATGGAGATGCCTCGCTTAGTTTCCTGCATGGCATACACGTAAACATTAAATACGAGCCTCGATCGGCTCTCAGGTTATCCTGTGAATCGGCTCAAGGAGCCGATCCACCCATGATTCGTACGAGGTGCACGAATATATGGTGGTCCTGCTTGATCAAGATAAAGCTAACTCGATCTACGACGATTTAGGGTTTTCACCGCATAATCGGATCATCCTACTCACGATTGGGCCTCGCGGCCACGCACGGTGATCGTAAGCCGATCCTAAACAAGGCCTAAAAACCAACACGAGGTTGATCCCCGGAACATCCTGTTTAGGACTAGCAAACGACACCCTACGTGCCGCTGGATCCTCCAACCCTTTGTAAGGCCTAACTATTGCAGATATTAAACTAATCCTTGTAGAACAAGGAGCAACCGTAACGGATCGGATCTACTAAATAATGATCAAGCGGGGTGCCGCCCCTACACCTAAGATAGGTGTAAGGGCGGCTAGACATGCAAGGGTTGCACTACGACAGCATATGATACGAAGAACTATGCTAACCCTAACACATCTATGATAACTACGTTGCTCGCCATCAAAAAGGCTTCAGTACGAGCAACGCATGAACAACATAAAGCTTCTGCTGCCTAGATCGCAAGATGCGATCTAGGCAGCATGATGCTTACCGGTAGAAACCCTCGAGACGAAGGAGTTGGCGATGCGCCGAGATTGATTTGTGGTTGAACGTTGGTTGTTGTTTATTCCATAAACCCTAGATACATATTTATAGTCCAGGGGACTTTCTAACGTGGGATAATCCCCACCGTGCACGAGACAAATTCTAACTAACCGACACGTATCCTACTATATTACAGATACACGGGCCAACTAGCCCAAACTTAGCATATAAAGGCCGATTCACGTATTTCTTCTATGTATAATCTTTAAATCCATCTTGATCGCGGCCCACCTCTGACTCGGTCAAATTCTGGTGATAACACATGCCCCCCTGGTTTTGGAATTGATAATTCCAAAATCACTCTGCTTTTCTTCGTCGGATCATGTTGTGGCAGAACCGTCGCAGTATCCTTCATCATGATGCCTTGCCTCCTCAACTTCTCCGCGTGACCTGGCAGTTTTTTTTTAGGCACCACTTCCTCGGAAACTGCTGTGGCATTGAATTTCCACTATATCCCCTTTTATTTAACTGCTATGAACAGTTTTCTTCCGCATCTCCTTCGCATTAGCACTCCAAAAGCCCTCCTGTGCCACCATGTCTTCTTCCTCCTCTGCTTCATCGGATCTTTCCAGCCAGTCCTCCACTTCTCGCGAGCCGACGCCGGAGTACAACCCGGCGGAGGTCCACGCGGCCAACACCCGCCGTGCCATTGCGGCCGGGGAGGAGTCTAGCCATGACTTCTCCATCTGGTCAGAGGACGACAAGTCCCTGACCGACGGGGAAAGCGACCTTCGCTTCCTCGCCGACGGGGAAACGGAGGAGGAGAGCGACGATGATCGCTTCTCCTGCGACGACTTCACCTCCCCTAAGGAGGAGGAGGAGGAGAAGGAGGAGGAGGAGGAGGACGACGACACCCCCTCCGACGAGCCGCCGGCCAAGTGGTTCTGCCCCTGGCCGGGGAACCTCAGCGACTTCGACAGCGACGACAACGACGCTAACGAGGAGGACGAGGACAACGAAGGCCCGGTCGGCGGCCATTGGAGCAGCGACGATGAGCCCGCCGGGAGTAGCGCCGACAGCGGCGACGATGGCGATGACGAGGGCAGTGACGGCCCGTAGATAGGACTTCTAGCATAGGGCCAGTAGTAGTAGATGGGGCAATGTACCCCCTAGTATTTCCTTTTGTGAGCAATCAGCTCTTTATGTAAGAAATCTCGCTTATCAATGAAGAACTTCTCCCAATTTGATTTTGCCGATTTCCTTCTATACTGACCTTGCCGATTTGTCCCCTTAGCCAATGCGTACTGAGCCGATAACAACGCATCGGTCCTTTAAAATCCATCCTTCAATTCCTCACTAATGATCTTGAGATCTGGTGGATAATGTAGAGTCTTCAGGTAAGCCTTTGAATTCTCCCAGCAAGACCCAATGGTCTTCTCAAAACACTCATCATTTTGTGAAGAAGATCGCGACGAAGGATTAGCCGATGGTACCCCAATCGGCTCCTAAACAGAGCATCTATCAGGCCTGCTGCCCCCCGAGCCTTACTCAAGGCGAGAATATCAGCGGGGATGCATAGATCAAACAAAAAGGCCTTGACCTTAGGTAACCTGGTAATCCGAGACAGCCACCAGGAAAAGTCAGCCACACTCGCCCCCATTGATCAGCTTTCTTCCACTGAACGCCGATGTCTCGCATGCCAAACTGATGCTACCGCTGAACTGGCGCAAAGGGTCATCGGCTCATTTCAGCCGAGGCTGCTCTCATTGTACATTCCCTCCAAGGACACAGAAGCTCTTGAAGCTGAACTGAAAACCATCCTGGCGAAAATCTGAGCCTTGAGCATATATCCGGTAGGTCTTGTGTAATTGTACTAGAGTCGATGGCTCTGCATCGGCTTTGCTTCTCAGTTCTAAAGTCGATGTCCTTGCATCGGCTGTGTACCATCCATAAGAGAGATTTTTTTTATTGGCCGATTTTTTCTATCGGCCCACAATGTTTCACTGCACACAGGTTCATCTGCACCTGTTCATCTGATTAGATGCCCCCCCGAGCCGAATCTGCCAGGTGACTGCAGATATCGGCTTTGTGGTTAGCCAAGGCACTGTATTTTCACGTCGGCTCCGTTAGGATTCGTGTTGACTCTCATCCGCCGATGTGATCGCTGCCCAATAGATCAATGTTGAACATAAGCAGAACCTGTGGTGAAGATAATTTTGGCCGATTGCTGGAATCGGCCTCCATATTGATCGAAACGCTCAATGAAGGTCTTGTAATTTTCCCTCATAGATTTTTTGGGGCCGATCACAAGGATCAGCCTCACCACACTTGCTCATTGGTTTGCACCAGCTAGATGGTCAGGCCAGTGGATAAGACCAGTCTAACCTCATTCGTAGAGATTAATTTTCGCGGCCAGATCAGGCCGCGCCTTCCTTAGCGTGTGCAGATATAACCTTTCGGCTTCCTCCAAACCACGCAGTCGCTGAACCCTACGCTTTTGGGAGCGGCTGAGTCCATCAGGGCACCACCTTGGCCGGTGATACCTGTCTTCTTCTTCTTCTCCCTCGTCTTCCAAATCCTCGAGATCTTCCAACCGAGGGGACTCAGCGCGTTTGCTTCGAGGCGGGAGAGGTCCTAAGCGTTGGAACACGGACACGTTAGCTGCCTCCTTCTTCTTCTGGTTGCATTCTGGGCAGTTGCCGATTGTAGACAATCGGCTCATTCCTGAATCCCAGCAGTGTCTGAAGAAGGGACAGTCCCAGTGCCTATCCTCGTCGTCTCGCTCCCTTGACTTTTCCTTGGCGCGGCGCTCGCACTCCTCCTCATCGCGATCATGCCGACGATGTCTTCTGGCTTCTCTAGTCAGACGATCTCTTTCATCATCATCGCTGGATCGTCGGCGTTGGTCATACTGACTCACATACTTGTTGAGGAGGTGATCAGAGAGGGGTCGCTGATATCTTATGTTCTTCACTTCTCCCTCTGTGACGTAGCGCTTGCCGTCGTGACGGAGCCGATCGCGTGGAGCGGCCTCCTCTGTATCCTTGCTACGAGAGCAGCTGCCCTCGTCTCCATCCTTGCCAGCGTGGTGTCCAAGTCCTACCATGTTGATGCTGAACGAGGATCCTGGCTGGCAACTTTCAGGATAAGTGCACTCCACCATGTTAACGGCGGGGAAGGGGTGGGTGTCGACCTTCATGGCGTACTGGTTAAAAATCAGACGTCCTTGTTCTATCGCCATTTGGATCTGCTGACGCCACACCCTGCAGTCGTTGGTGGCATGGGAGAGCGAATTATGCCATTTGCAGTATGGCTTTCCGTTCAGCTCCTGTACCGTGGGGAATTTGAGACCTTCGGGTATCTTCAACTGTTTCTCCTTGAGTAAGAGGTCGAAGATTTGCTCAGTTTTGGTCACGTCAAAATCAAACCCTCTGGGCGGACCTGGTGGCTTTACCCACTTGCAGGACACGGGGGTTGCCCCCCGAGTCCATTCAGCCACTGCTACTTATTGATCTCCCGCAGAGCCTTCATCTTCATCTGCCTCGACCAGGACTACGGCACGCTTGAATTTGTCCTGGTACAAGTCCGGGTGACGCTGTTCATATGCTGACAGTTTCTGAACCATGTGCGCCAGTGAAGGGTAGTCTGCTTGGGAGGCCATGTCCTTGAGTGGCGACGCAAGGCCCGCTACTGCCAACTCGACTGCTTCTTTTTCAATCAAACGAACCGAATAACATCGGTTCCTAAGATTCCTGAAGCGCTGGATGTATTCTGCCACAGTTTCTCCACGCTTCTGACGTATTTGCGCTAGATCGGCTAGGCCAGACTCGGAAGCTTCTGAGTGAAACTGCATGTGGAACTGTTCTTCCAACTGCTTCCAAGTCCGGATCGAGTCCGGTGGCAACGAAGTGTACCACCCGAAAGCCGATCCCGTGAGGGACTGTGCGAAGAACCTCACGCGTAGTGGATCCGACGCTGAGGCCGTTCCTAATTGTGTCAAATATCGGCTCACATGCTCGATGGAGCTGGAACCATCTGATCCACTGAATTTAGAGAAGTCAGGGAGCCGATACTTGGGTGGTAGCGGGACCAATTCGTACTCGTCGGGATACGGCTTGGAATAGCCGACTGTCCTCCTTTTCGGCACCATGCCGAACTGGTCTCTCAGGATCGTGCTGATTTGATCCGCGGTGCTGGCTGCAGGAGTCGAACTCTGAAGATTCGCCGGGGTGGCGTACTTAGCCAGCCATGATTGCTTTTCCAGCTCTGAGCCAACTGCAGGAGCTGAGCTCTGGAGGTTCGTCGGGGTGGCGTACTTGGTTAGCCACGTCTGCTTCTCAAGATCTATCGCTGACGTTCCTCCTGTTTTCCCAGAAGTCCCTGATGTTGTGGCCTGGTTTGTGAGTGCCCAGTTACCGCAGTCTGGCACATATGTGCACATGTAGCCGTGAGGGATCTCCTTAGGCGCCTCCTGCAAGAACTGGCAGTCACTAGGGTCACCACCGATCTTGTAGACGACGAATGCCGGTGAATTCGGCACTTCTGGTGCTGCCCATGCAAATGGCAGCGGTGGACGGGACTGGAGTGGCATCTCTCCTTGATGCGTCCCGAGAGCTGGTCCTGACGGCGAATACTGGTGCCTCATGATCTCCTGGATCACCCGAAGAGCGACACGCTCCAAAGTGTTCACCAGGTTCTCAGAGTGGCGATGTAGCGAGTGAGCTACCATGTAGTTGATCTCTTGCCGCAGGGACCTGGTGCGTTCTTCCGATGGGGCGGATAGGTCTATTCCATCGAGCGCACCGTCAGGCGAGAACCCCTTCCACCTGATGCCATGTGAACGGGTTCTGTGGAAAGAGCCGATGAGATCGGCCTCGAGGATAGCTTTGACCTCGTCATACTTCTTCCTGAGCTCGTCGGTCAGATCCTCGTACGTGACTGGCGTGCCGTCCGCCATCACAGATGTAGATGGCAATGTGGTTGATGTAGACGATGGTCCCACCGGGCGTGCCAGAATGTGTTGTCGTCAGAAACCCACCGGCGGGCAGCGACGGGCAACACAGTAGAGCCGGGAACAACTTAGGGCTGCGGCTGGCCCTGGTCCCTCCGAGCGACGGCCCGCGAAGCTTCTGGTACACACGTCCGATGCTGATGCTTGGGCGTGCCACCTGACCTATACCCGGTCAGGAAGGTGATGGAGATGCCTCGCTTAGTTTCCTGCATGGCATACACGTAAACATTAAATACGAGCCTCGATCGGCTCTCAGGTTATCCTGTGAATCGGCTCAAGGAGCTGATCCACCCATGATTCGTACGAGGTGCACGAATATATGGTGGTCCTGCTTGATCAAGATAAAGCTAACTCGATCTACGACGATTTAGGGTTTTCACCGCATAATCGGATCATCCTACTCACGATTGGGCCTCGCGGCCACGCACGGTGATCGTAAGCCGATCCTAAACAAGGCCTAAAAACCAACACGAGGTTGATCCCCGGAACATCCTGTTTAGGACTAGCAAACGACACCCTACGTGCCGCTGGATCCTCCAACCCTTTGTAAGGCCTAACTATTGCAGATATTAAACTAATCCTTGTAGAACAAGGAGCAACCGTAACGGATCGGATCTACTAAATAATGATCAAGCGGGGTGCCGCCCCTACACCTAAGATAGGTGTAAGGGCGGCTAGACATGCAAGGGTTGCACTACGACAGTATATGATACGAAGAACTATGCTAACCCTAACACATCTATGATAACTACGTTGCTCGCCATCAAAAAGGCTTCAGTACGAGCAACGCATGAACAACATAAAGCTTCTGCTGCCTAGATCGCAAGATGCGATCTAGGCAGCATGATGCTTACCGGTAGAAACCCTCGAGACGAAGGAGTTGGCGATGCGCCGAGATTGATTTGTGGTTGAACGTTGGTTGTTGTTTATTCCATAAACCCTAGATACATATTTATAGTCCAGGGGACTTTCTAACGTGGGATAATCCCCACCGTGCACGAGACAAATTCTAACTAACCGACACGTATCCTACTATATTACAGATACACGGGCCAACTAGCCCAAACTTAGCATATAAAGGCCGATTCACGTATTTCTTCTATGTATAATCTTTAAATCCATCTTGATCGCGGCCCACCTCTGACTCGGTCAAATTCTGGTGATAACAAATTCATCATAATATCTTTGTATGACTCTAGCTCGGTTTGTCATCGTTAACCAAAGAGGGGGAGATTGTAAGGGTATTTTACCCTTAACCATTATTTTGGTTAACAATGACAACGGAGTTATCGTGTGGACTACTAGTTTCTATAAGTGTACACACAGGTTTTAGTCCACATACGAGGTTGCAAGGTGGTGAGAAAGGTTTTCAGTCGGCATACGGGGATGCGAGGTGATGAGAGACCCCCAATTGATGTTCTCAACTAGTGACGGTGTTTTGTCTCTCTTCTTTAAAGAGGATATTGCAAAAGCCACATATACACATCCTACCACATAATCTTCACACCAAAAATGTTGAGAGGAAAAATTGTTCCGAGAAGGGAGGAAGAACGGAAGCTCCAGGCAACTCGGCACACAGCCCGTCAGGTCGAGTGCTGCTACCGGAAATCTCGGCACATAGCCCGGCCCACCGGGTGCTGCTACCGGGTTGCCCGAAAAGAAGAAGATCTGAAGCTCCAGGGAAAATTGGCACATAGCCCGGCAGGCCGAGTGCTGCTTCCGGGCAACTCGGCACGCAGCCCGGCATACCGGGTGCTGCTGCTGGGTAGCCCGGTATGTGGCCCGGTACTACCGGGTCAGCTGCCGGGTGCTTCGACTCTGATGTCTCAAACAACTCTTATCTCGGGAAGACTATATAAGCCCCTTCTTCTTCCTTGAAGGGGTAAGGAGACTAGTGCAAAAAGCTCAAGACATTTCTCTCTCTCTCTCTCTCTCATACTCCATTGTTGAGCTCCAAAACCTTCAGATCTCCCTCCTCGTCCACCCAAACTCAAATCCCTCCGGGGAAAAGCTAGAGGAGGCCTTGACCTATAGTTCCACCGAGCCAAATATGGTTCCCCCTTGTATTCATCGAGATACCTGCTCGCTAGGGTTTCTTGGAAACCCTAGGTAGGCAAAAGAAGTCTGGAAGCATCCGGGCTGTGGATTTGCTCCTGACAAGATTGTGAAGGTTTTGAGGCTACCTCAAAGCCTACCACAAGTGAGTGAGCTATTCCTTCGTGGGATAGGCTCCGGAGAAGAAGGTGAGCCTTCGTGGGACCCCCACCTTTCCAAACATGACGTACCTTCTTGCAAAGGAAGGGAACACGGGAATAAACCTTCGTCTCCGCGTGCTATCGGTTATCCCTAACCGAACTCTTTACTTGTGATATAACTGCCTGTGAGAGCCTTCGTGCTCGAGTTACTTGTATCATCATATAGGGTGCTTCACCTAGTTTGCATTAGGCTCATCTTTATATTCCGCAAAGCCTAACATTGCAAAGAAAGAATTAAAATTTGTAGAAACCTATTCGTCCCCCCTCTAGGTTTACCATCTCTGAACTTTCAGACTCCGGCGAGCGCCTTAGGCTAGCTTACGGGGTTCGGATCGCCGGACGGCTTCGCCAGCTTCATCATCATCGTCGTGAGCTGCACGGCTCACCGTCCTCTCTATGACGTTTCCATCTTCTTCATCGCCGCCAGCGCGGCGTTCCCGCCTTTCATCCGCAAGGCTCAGAGGCTCGTCATCACCATCGCTCCGGTAGGTACTTACCGTGTAGGCTTTGCAGCACGCACGGGTGCATAACCCCGAACAACACTCGGGGGCTATCACTCCCTAGCATGTCCTTTACTGTTCCCCCAGGACCCACTTGTCTTGACCCGGGGGCTAGCTGGCTAGTCCACTTCTTGTTATACCCTAGGCTAGAGCTGTAACTCGGGGGCTCGGAGGAAACCGAGCCGGCATACCTCCACATAGTTTTGTCACTAAGGCTAAATATCTATTATGTATATGCATTGACTAACCATGTCTTTTAGCATGACTAAATATCGGGCAAAAATGCTTCACCAAGTATTAATGGCATCATCACCCAGTTCGGCTCATCATATCATAAATAAATAAAATATCTCATGTTATCGTTTATTTCGTTTTCCCCAAATTGTTATCACATCATGAATGCGTCTCACCGTTTATGTCGTTTTGCCAGCTCAACAGGGCATTATAGGATATTCCAAATCTTTGTTTATTTCGGTTCGCCAATATATCAAGGCATCTCCAAATCTCCCAAAATTGCCAAAGTATCATGGCTCATTATCTCAGCTCACCAAATATCATGGTTCTCCCAATATCATTGCAACAATGCCCATGAAGGCAATAAGTCGATTCAGCCCATGATGGCAAAGTGTGAACCCGATAAAATGCTCATGCAGGCTATACACCGGTATACGACAATGCCCACGAAGGCAATAAGTCGATTCAGCCCATGATGGCAAGGTGTGAACCAGGTAAAATACCCACCCAGAGAGGTAGGGTATGCATGTGTACGTTCATATGGGAGAGCGTATGCGCGTGTATGTGAGTGTTTGCGTTTGTACCATGTTTCTTAAAAAAAAGGTGCGCCACCTTTCTAATAATGTTGTAGGCACACGTAGCTACGGATTGGTTTGTAGGTATGCATACTGGCGAAGGTTCGCTAGTTGTTGTACGCGGTCTCGATGGAACGTCTTGGCAAAGTTGCTGCCGGGTTTGGGCCAACAAAAGTACGATAGTGCTTTCTTTTTTGCGAAAATTCTGAAATACGCTTTTGAGTTGGACTGTCAATGCATCGGCGTGGGTGAGCTACTCGTGCATTCGTGATATGAGCACTGTAGCTGTTCTCTGCATGCGTTTGATTGATTCGTTGCTTAGCTGCTTGCCTCCTTTTAGCCTGTGACGAACGATGCAGCGGATGGTGTACCTGCTCATTAATGGCGAGGAGCTAAGAAGCGATGTGGGTAGGAAGAGAGAAGAGATACAGCTCGGCGTGCACGGGGATGATCATGCCTGAAACTGGCGACAAGCTCTTTTCTCTGCAAGTGGGCTTGCTGTCTATGCAAGCTCCAGCCTCCAGGTCGACGCTCACAAACTCAACTTGAATTTTTAGGTTTTCATGCTTAATCTTGGCAAAACGTCAAAATTCTCCATTAATATGAGTAAACAGGAATGTGCATGTCGTGAAGTTCTTTTGGCAAACTCGGAGAAGTTATTGAGACAAACCGAGCAATGCACCCTAGCCAACTCGGGTCAAAGTGGGCTTGCGTTCTTATAAACACCAAGGGATATACAAGACCCTAAGACAAGTCAACCGTTGACGGTACACAACACATGCCATCAAAACTGCAGACTAAAGACAGCACTGAAACGGATCTTAAACACTGATAAATTAGTGGTCAGTGCTGACTTCTCAGTGGCCTCATCTTCCTCCTTTCCTGAAGTAAGACTTAAGCTCCTGGGCGACGCAGAACATCGTGTCCATGGTGTCCTCGTCCAGGTGCCCGTCCTTAACACCACCGATTGCCAGGATTGTTCTCAGCCAGTCCTCGTGGAGGGTGGAGAACTCCGCTCGCCCTTCGCTCGACTTGAAGTTCCTGGCGATCTTCGACTTCATCATCTGGCCCGCGACTGACGCCTTCTCCACTGTGGACATCGGGATCCCTGCCATTGTAGCGACCTGCAGGCCATAGCTCTCCGAGGAGGCCCCTGATGCGAGCCGGTAGAGGAAGGTGAGCTCCTTCTCGCCGCTGCCTCCGCTCCTTGGCCTGAGCATGCAAGCCATGTGCTGGAGGCTCACGTGGGGGTGGGAGCCAAACTCTTTCGTGAGAGGGTGGTAGTGTGTGGCGAAGAGCAGACGGCATCGCACCTGTTCCACCAAGTGACGGAATACCTGGGGCACAATAGAGTTAGCACTTAGCAGAAGCATGAAATGTTTTGTCAGACAATGGAGATCCATATGAATGATGAACAATGCAGATACAAGGCAAAAGCACATCATAATATGCCCATGCTGAAAGTGAGAAATTGATCAGGTTCTGGCTATCTCATCAATTACAGATATGGCCAACGCGCCTTAGGCCACAGTAACGGCATCTACCACATAAGGGCATGCTGAAGGTTGCAAGGTATGGCAAGCACGGTGATGAAATAATAGAGCATCAAGATATAAATACTCACAGCATATGCGATTGCATATCCATCGAATGTGCTAGTTCCTCTGCCAAGCTCATCAAGCAAGACAAGAGAATCCTCGGTTGCATTCTGAAGAACAGATGCAGTCTCAGTACATTCCACAAGAAAGGTGCCTGCAAGAATGCAAATAATAATGTTGTAACAATCCAAGTTAAGGTTGAAATGTCATATCTAATACATGATTCATGCCACGGCTAAAAGAAAATTGATAGTGCTTTCTAAGTTGCTATCGAGATTTCACGGATTTACTCAATAGATTTATATCATAAAAAATTCAGGATGCATTCTATCTGCACCACATTTGAGTATTTGACTAACTGGGAATCAATTTGTGAATATAATTATCTGATGTAATCTTTCTGGGGTATGGACTATGTATATATGTTGTACATTTTTATAAAATAGAAAATATGCCATATGTGACTCCCCTACTGTTGCCTGGTGAATTTATTTCATAGAATAATTAGGAACGAAACTAAATTTATAACTCCATTTTGGAGCCAAAAGCCATAGGATTTGGTTGACCAAATTTGCTGGTTATGACTACTTACTTTCTCCAGACATAATCTGATCTGTTGCACCAAGCCGCGTAAAGATGGAGTCAGCAGGGGTCAATTCACATGATGTGCAGGGGACATAACATCCAAGCTGCAGACCAGAAGAAATTCCAATTATACATCTAAATAGGGAAGCAGAAGGGCATGCATAACAAAATTTAGTTATACATACCTGGGCAAGTAAAATAGCCAAGCAGGTGGCACGCATTATAGTAGACTTGCCTCCCATATTTGGACCAGTCAACAAAAATGCAAAGCGATTATGACCAGATAAATCCTGGCCAAGAGATAAATCATTTGGCACAGGCCCAGTTGCACTTTCAGCAAAAGCATAGGGATGCCATAGACCCTTCATCCGAAGTATCGGCACTTTCTCTTTCACCAGAATACGTGGTCTGCACATGGTACAAGATGACGACAATGCCATTGCTGCGAAGGACCTAAGGACATCAACAACACTGATGGCATTGATCACCAGAGACCATTCAGAAGCTTTTCCAACAAATAGTTCCACCAAAATAGCCAAGGTGTTAGCATCATCGTCTTCGATATCATGATCCTGTTAAAACTCAAAATTAGACAATAAGTGGTAGATTACTGGTGGAAGCCAGAACAGACAGCCAGTAACAGAAAAAAAAGAGCACTTGATTGAAAATGCAGAGAGAAATTCCCAGTACCTGGTACCGTGGAAAGTCATTGTCTATAGCTTCTTCAAATTGATGAACTAGTTCATCAAGAGAGCTCAGGGTTGGAATATCCACTGACTTTGACAGTGCAGAGATACCATGGTCCTCTCTTCGCAAGACACTTAATAAGTTGATTCCAACCCGAAGGCCCTTGATAAGCATGCCGAACGTTTTAATCTGTAACATACAGAAAGTCACATGTCATTAGTCAGTAGCTTAGATACAGGAAAGAAGAATTTCATAATTTGCAAAAAATTCAGAGTTTTTGATTAAATCTAAACCACGCAAAAGAGAACTATAAGCTGTAATAAGCTTATGAAGCTAGGACTGAAACAGACAAGAACAACCACTAACCCGTCTTTTTAATATCTTATCTCCAACAAAGGGCAACATAACAGCAGATGTTAACCCCACGGTGGATCTAACTCGTCCAAGTAACCTCTCAAGGTCAGGAACTTTCCGGAGATGCTCAAGTGTAATAGAGCCTACCCCACAATTTTGAATGAAGCCCTCAACAATATCAAGCCTCCTATTTATAGCATTGACATCCTTTAGTGGATGGCATATCCATCTTCTTAGAAGCCGCTTACCGGATGCAGTTATGCAGTGATTGAGGTGCTTGTACAGAGTACCTGCAACAAAGTAATACAAATTTTAATGTGTCTGTGTGTTTGACATATTAAGTAGAGCAGGACGTAGGTAGAAGGTGCACCCATACCTGATGAGCCCCCGTCAAAACTATTGCTGAAAACCTCCAGGTTCACAAGAGTCTGACCATCCATCCTTAGACAAGTTTGGTACACGTTGTAAGGTAACACTTCCCCATTTTTTAGAGCATCCTCTAGCTGTTTAAAAATTGTAGCATATCAGAACTTGAACACATGTCCAGCTAAAGTTGTAGCACGCAATCTTATGACAAGCACATTAAATTTAGAAACACTGGAAAATGATGCATGATTACAGTGTTCTGAAGCAATTCTTAAGCATTGCTGAAAAGGACAATGCAGTTACTAGTGGCACAATCAATTGACAAATCTTAAGTTTGTAACAAATGCAGTCGAAGAAACAAAGAGTTGGATTAACATAAGTATACCATAAGTCTAGTCAAATGACCAATAAGTCCACCAAGTGCACAAATAACTGCTTCTTGATTCACTGAATAATCCAATGCAGATAACCAAGAATCTGTTGATGCTTTAAAGTATCCTTTAGAATGCACTAGCATTTTAATTTGTGAAGCGTCAGAGAAATCTGCCCCAGATAATGGGGTCAGCTGCATTTTCACAGAGCCTGCAGTTAGAAGAAAGGTCTTTAACTTTACAACTCTGATATCAGTTTACTAGTTACAAGACAAAAGAGCTATAATCTATCGCTAGTTTAGCCTATTATGAGAAAGAAGGTGGACCTATATAATGATAAATAACAAAACTAAAATGGAAAAGATTTATTTCAGGAGCAAAAAAAGAGCAAACGATTATGAGATTTAACCTGCTGAGGCATATTTTAACATAGATTTACGGCTTTCTCTTGAGAGGCCTGACAAAAGAAGACATATATTAGTTCCTATATACATGGAAATGGAAAATAAAATATGTACTGACCTGAGGATTCATAGATTATCTCCCTCGGGGACACCTGAAATAGCATACTACTAACTGATCATTTCTGATATGTTAAATGAAGGGAGAAAATTGCAACAGTAAAGAACCTACCTGCACCAGCAAAGCCCCCAAAGCTGCAGATGAATCATCATCCTCGAGTGAACCCACCCATATTTTAAGAGCGGCATAATCTAGAAAAGCAAATCCATACACCCGAGAACCATTAGAAGCTATGGTAACCTGAAAATTACAAAAATGTCTGGACGCATTAGCTCAACATCACCTATGAACAATAGTTGCTAAACACTAATTGCAAGAAAGAACTAACATAATTAAAACTAGGATATATAACACTGCATGTTTCACAGGAAAATGACACTGAAAATGTCATTTTACTTTTGTATGGTGTGATGTTGGTTTGGTCTTGGACTTGTCAATAAACCATCTTTTCTATCAATGCATCTAAACATTTTTCATTTTCACGAAAAAAATATAGATAAAGCCAATAGGTGCATATGTACAAGAAATGTCTTCTGCGCTTATTGGCTCCACATATTTTTATATTCTTGCCATAAAATTCCACATTTATACATTGTGTTAAACCAGATCTTAGATTTATTGCTACGTTTATGTAAATCTACTTTGTTATTTTGTAATTTTGTCCAAGACCATGAGTTTGTAATTATTTCATGTCTTTTGAGGAAAGTGTACTTTACTATCAGATAGTTAGCTTTTGTGGTAGAACTGTGTCTACTCATATGTACGAGATGAACTTATTAACATTATAGCAAATCATATGAAGTTACAAAATTGTAGCAAAACATATTGGCCCAAATGAAACACACTGCTTTGTCTGCAGAAGACAAACCTCTTTCAATGCAAGAAGATGAACAGCATCAGCCCCTATATTGCTGTCAGCTGCAGTTGATGGTGTGGAAACATGAACTAACTTCCTTTCAATAACCTTGCATAAGTCACACAAAAAAATGGTTACACTTCTATGAGGTCAGTCTCTTCTATCTTGAAAGGACAAGTTATGTGCATCGGTAGATGCAGTGCCAGGGGTGCCACCTCCTTTTACTAAGAAAGACCTTACACTTCAAACACGAACCAAAATTGAATATTTGTATTCAAGTGCAGCTACACATGCCAAAGAGTATATGGCTACTACCTGTGTTCTTTTCTACTCCCTCTGTCCCAAAATAAGTGACTCAACTTTGTCCAGATACGAATGTATCTACATGTATTTTAGTTATAGATACATATGTATCTAGAAAAAGTGAGTCACTTATTTAAGGACGGAGGGAGTACTTGACATTTTAGACCACGACAGTCTCCAACATGCATGCCACACCACTACTTTTGTAGTCACATGTTAACAAAAGTTATTAAGTGTACTTATTTCAAAGTATTAATGATAAATCTAGTAATGACATGTGCACATGAAAGATCCAAGTACTACCGGGTATATTGGTGATCGAAGTTTCAAAGAGTTGACTGCACACATTCTAAAAATGCATCCAGGCAACAAGGGAAGTGGAACACTTACTGAATTTGGTCCTCTAGCTTTTGCCTGTACTGCAGATTCCATTTGTTCTATCCTTCCAACTTTATATCTGGAGGAAATACCAGATAGATGAGCAGTAGAACCACCAAAATAAATAATGAGAGAGCAGAAGAAATTTACATCAAACACTATAGGGATGTGTCACATCACAATATTATCATATACTCCCTTTGGACATCTTTAATTGACGCTAGTCATGTGCACAACTAGCGCCAATCTTTCCTGATCAGAGGGAGTAGCATTCAAAAAGAAACTAAATGCATTGTGCAAGCAATGGAAGAGGTCTAAATTTTCTGGGACTCAGCAACAGTGGCACAGAAACTGGTAAAGAATATAGTGAGTAGATTCCTCATATTATCATCAACAAGAACAAAGACAGAAACGTAAATATGCCTATCAATGCCAACCGGAATAACTGAGCATAAACTTGCTGATGTTCAAGGTAATGTTATGATTAAATGCTGAAAATGAGCAATGCTAAGGAGAACAAGAAACTTGCCCCCGAGCTAAAAGCTTCTCAACAGCATCATCTATCCCACTCTCTGAAATGCCAACCTTCACATAAGATGAAAAGGTTAATGTCATGTATGCGCCATAATGTGATAATAAAGCTACCGAATATAAAGGCAGTACAAAGCTCCTTTTCTTCAGGATGGTTTAGTACAAAGGAATTAGTTGAAACAAAACATTAAATTCTACTGTAGTGGCCAACAAAATATGAATACACAAGCTGCTGAGGTTGAAAACATATGAAGTGGTGTATTGCTAAAAGCTTGGAACAATTTAGGCTTTAGCCAATCATTTCCCCAATGCCAAAAGAATGATATCACATACTTTGTCCAGCTACTACAAATAATATAACATATAAATAATTTTGTACGATAAACGATCTGGCTAATGCTATTTGTTACGCAGAAGCAACACGGTATCCACAAGTTGTGTGGGAAATGAATTACAATTTAGCAGGATCAGTACAGCAGACACTCAGAAGTCAGAACCAAGCATTACAATGACAAAATAAGAGTGGTCAAGGTTTATGAATTTTGGGTACCTGCCGGCATTTGCCCACACCACTGATAGTCATTTTCCAGTCAAGTTCCTTTTGACCAACCTCAGCATCTACTTCATAGAGCTCATAAAATTTTCCCTACACATAGAGGAAAAACACTTCAGTAGGTTATATATCTAACCAGAAAAAACCCTCATTTTAAAATGTCTAACTTCTAGTGCATGTTTGTCAATATGCATAGAGTAATTGAGTAAAACTGCTTGCGCTAGTCCAATGAGCAAAAAGCATCTATTTCTTATTTATAGGGATAGGAAAATGCTCAATATGACGCCAAGGTATGAGATACTGATTAGCATTGCAGTAATCTTTCACATGATAATCTTGACAGTAGACTACCAATAGTCAGTGTATGATTCATTGATGCTGCAACTTACCACTTTGAAAAAGAGGACAACATCCATATATTTGCACTTAACAGTCCAGTATTGCTTTTGAGATGTTGACATCTTTCTGAGTGCATCAGGTGGAATGAAAAGAGTTCTCTTGTCATAAAGCGGATCCTCTGGCCGCCTTTTATTTGCATCCCTGATATTCGGAGGATTCAGCCATTCAAATTTACTACGTGCACCTTCAGCCATTTCATCATGAACCATCTTCTCAACTGGAGAACATTGGGCTGATTTCACCTTCTTGTTTGAACCCCACAAAGGAGAGTGGTCCTGTTGAACTCGCTTGGCACGAGGTGTCACTGCTCGCGTCAGTGGCGTTTCTGGTTTCAGAGAAACAGAATCAAGTTCCGGAAATAGTGCATCAGGTGCTCCAGTATGTTTAGCATTCAGAAAAATCGGGAACTTTTTCGACTGGTTCTGCAGTGGAGTTCCATTCGAATCAAATTCCGCAAACAGATTTGTTGCCTTAATGTATGAAGAGTCTGAAGATCCAGTGAATAGCTTCTTTGAGTGATTCATTGTAGGAGAGTCATCTGAACCAAGTCCAAGTGGTGTCGCTGCTCTGACATGTTCACCACTTGAAGAGACCAATGGTAACTTCTTCGATGGATGCTGAGTTGGATCTGAACCATACTCTGATAAAGGAGTATCTGCTCCACGAAACGGCCCAGAGAAGATTCTCCTCAAGGGGTCCTGGGAAGGAGTTTGTACATCAAAGTCTTCAAACATTGAAGCAGCTTTAGTGTACTGGTTATTGGGAGACTCTGAGGAGAACTTCTTCGGACACTCCTGAAACAGAGCTTCATCTGAACCAGGTTCTGGGAACAGAGTGCTTGCTCTAACAAACTTATCCATGGAAGAACTCGTGGAGCGTTTCAGCGGCTCCTGCAGAGGACTGACATCTGCGAATAGCGTAGTTTCTCTGCTGTACTCGTCACTGTATGGTCCGGAGAATAATGCACTTGGGCGCTCATCTGAGATACGTTGATTTTTACCGGGTAAGGCTCTCTCCTCAACATGTCTAACCTGGGAGGCGTCTTTGTTTCTGCAACAAGCACAAGAGCGTCACCATGATGGCACGGCTAAAACAAGACAATGTTTTCCAAAGTACAATGAAATGCCTGATGTGGCCCATCAAAAAGTGGAAAATCCACCAATGGAAACCAGTTTAAAAAATAGTCTGGGACTGACCGAGAACAAACACCTGAGATAAACACAGTAGCGCAGACACAAATACACCCGATCCAAGCAACCATTAGTCCATTACAGCACTCCAAGTGTACATTCAAGTGAAGGACTGTTGGCACGGTTAAATACGTATTGAGCCCAAAATACAATAACCTTGAGGCTAACTACAGCAAAAACAGAGTGTACCACATGAAACTATGAGCCTGTAATCGATGGCGCTGTGTGCTAGCCCATACGGATTGTTCGTTTTGATTGCCTGCGGCAGCGGCAGATCTGATGCTTACTTCGTTTTCAGTAAAACTACCGGTGGGTTCACTCTCCGTGCTACAAACACAACATGCAAAATTGCAAACGCAGAATCAACACATAAGTCGCACAAAGCAGCACTATCTAACAGCACAAACAGTAAACAAAACTGGAGCTAAGGGACACGGATTTGGACGACGAGAGTGATGACAGGTGACGGCAGTGCAGGCCGAAAATCAATCACCAACAAATCGATCGAATCGGAATCCCCATTCGCTGTCAGGTTCAAGCGGTAGTAGCAACCTATACGGATCCGGTCGAGGCCACGAGCTGACAATCCAACAATTAATCGCAAACAACCGGCCCGACAAACAAAACCCTAGCGTCCCGCCGCTACGGAGAGAGCTAGCCGGAGGGTCGCGTCCGTACCTGCCCTGCGACGGCGGCCGCGCGAGCCGCTCCATGATGCCGTCGACCGAGGCCGCGGCGGGGGGGCGCGGGGGCCTCTCGGGGGTTGAGCCGGCGCCGGGGGCGGGGCCGAGGGGGTCCCCCGCCGGGGTCCGGCGCGGGTGGAGGAAGGAGAGGATGGACTGCTGCTGCCGGCGCGGCTGCATCGCGGTGGCCGGGAAGGGGCCGTCGGAGGTCGGAGGTTGGAGGTGGAGTCCGCGGTGGCGGGAGAAGCGGTGAGCGATGGAGGGGGAATGGGAGGGAAGAGGCGACACAGGCGATGAAATTATTCGGGGGAATTTGCGAGCGGGAAATGAAAGCGCGAGGCCGCGGCCCGCGCCCCTCCAAAATCTACTCCTTGTTCTCTCTTTTCCTTGTAGCTAGTCCACACGAATCGGATCAGAAGATATATTTTTATCAGCGAAATAATTCGAACGCTTATATTCTACCGCATGTAATTCAACAACACCATAAATACAAATTTTAGACGTCATAGTTTAGATTCCTATAGGGCACATAGTAGTATGGGCCTATCAATATACAAAAGATACATATGCAAGTGGTCCATTGTTAGGGTACCCCCTACTAAAAAATCAACATGTGGTTGGATGGTTAGGAGGATAGTGGCACCACTAAAGTTTAAATTCTAAATTTGACACTTTGGTATTTCATTAAAAGATGGTGAAAGGGCACGGATGTCGCCTAGAGGGGGGGGTGAATAGGCGATTTAAAACTTTTATGAGATGGGCTTAACAAATGCGGAATAAAACTAGCGTTTGCTTTGTCAAGCCCAAGTCTATATACTATGGTTCACCTATGTGCACCAACAACTTATTCTAAGCAATGGTTCATCTATGTGCACCAACAACTTATGCTAAGCAATACAAGCAAGTATGTGATAGCAAGATATATATAACTTCAAGCACGATGGCTATCACAAGGTAAAGTGCATAAGTAAAGAGCTCGGGTATAGAGATAACCGAGGCACGCGGGAGACGATGGTTTATCCCGGAGTTCACACTCTTGCGAGTGCTAATCTCCGGTGGAGAGGTGCGGTGGCTTAGTGCTCCCGAACGCCACAAGAGGCTCACCTTGAGGTGTGGTTGCTCGATGCACACCAACGCCACAAAGGCCTCACCCCAAGATACGGTACTCACACCACACACCGAACGCCACGAAGGCGCCTCACCTAAATCTCCGGTGACCCTCGCCACAAAGGCCTAGGTCACGGTTCCACTAAGGAATTTCCTTCGAGGCGGAAACCGGGCCTTACACAAAGGTTGGTGTAAGGGTACATTGCCCCTATGTGTGGTTTTGGTAATTAATGACAACCCCTATGGACTAATGTTTTCATTGAGTTTATATGAAGGAATATTCCATAGGTACTACTTGCACTCCATGTGTTGGATTCAAGTATGGATGCCATGAAGATAAAGGTATATCTTGTGTATTGGCATCAAGATCATCGGTATGAAGATACATATGTGATATGATCAAGAAGAAGAAATGTAGATGGAGTTCTCATGTGGAACTCAATATTAGCCATGCTCTATCTTAAGTGAGTATGAGAAGATACAAGGTTGATTTGGGCAAGTTTAAGATGAGCATCTCAAGTGGATCACATGCTTGAAGCTTGCCGTCCATTGGTGATAATGGACATGTGAAGATGTACATCTATGGAGCTTTCCCATCATGGTGTATGGGGGAGCATTTGTGAGTCTTCACAAAGCAACATTGATCAAGTGAGGCATTCCGGCTTGTGTAGAGCTTGAAGAGTTATCATCAAGATCAAGCGGGATGCGCAAGACAAAGGTATGACCTTGATAGGTTTTCCTTTTACCGGTCTCAAGGTGGTTGATGGGAGACCGGATTATAGGATACATAGCCGCACTATTAAGAGGGGCTTTCGGTTGGGTAACTTGATCACATCGTCTTAGGGAGCTCAATCCTTGCATGCGTTGCATATTCTTATTTCTTCTTGGTATTTCTCGGTGTGAGGTTCTTGAGCTTGTTGCTAGCTTTACAACAAGCCCAAGTTCATCGAAAACGGAGTTCACATGCATCTTCTATTGCGTTTTCGAGGTTGGGTGATTTTACCGGTTATTCATGATATAAGGTTCTACCTTTTATATTCATGATAAAATCCCCTCCTACAGATTCTTGGTTTTTCACTTTCCATAAGATAGCATTTGTTGTTATCTTCCAAACAAAATTGGTTTCATGCGATTCGGAGTTCGGGAGCATTAGTTATTAAAGAAAAAGGAAAAAGGAAAAAGGGTAAAAAGAAAAAGAAGAAAAGTGCCAGCGGACCGGCCGGTCTGACCGGACCGGCCACCGGCCCACCCGGTCCCGACCGGACCTGGCTCCGGTGCCATCCGGGCCGCCTCCCGGGGCCTTTTGGCCCAAGTCCGGTCGCAGGCCCGGTCCGTGACCTGCTTTGCCGGCACAGCCCCGGTCCGACCGGGGCCTCGGCCGGCCTGCTCGCCCGCGCGCCACCGGGCCGCTCACCGCCGCCCGCCCACACGGCCGCCGCCGCCCGCGGCCTACCCTCCTGGCCGCACGCGCGCTCGGGCCGCCGCTGGCCATGCGGCCCGCTCGCCCGCCGCTGCCTCGCCAGGTGGGCCGCCCACCCCGCGCGCCTTGCTTGTCCGCCGCCCGGCGCGGGCTGCAGCCCGATCCGATTCTTTGGGCTGGTCCGACCAGACTGACCGGCCTGGCCGGCTGCTGCTCCGGTCGACCGGCCTGGCAGCCGGCTGGGCCGTTTTTCTGGCCGTTTTTCCTACGTTTTTAATGGTTCTTTTTCCCCAACGGTTATACTTGCTCCCATGCTATAAGTAGCTCTTCTTCCACCTTGAGCAAGATAGTTCTTCCTATTCTCTCACCTCCATTGTTGCTATTTGAAGAACTTGCTCTCCCCCTTGATTCCTCCAACCATTCTTGCTCATATTTGAGGATTTGAGAGAGGAGATCTAGATCTACACTTCCACCAAACCGTTTCTTCTCTAAGTGAGGGAATCTCTTGGGATCTAGATCTTGGAGTCTTTGGTTGACTTTCCCCCTTGTTCTTCCTCTCCAATCTCATCCTAGCATTCGTTGCTTTGGTGGGATTTGAGTGTGAAGGACTTGAACACCTCCGGTGTTCTTGCTTTGCATCATTGCATAGTGTTGAGCTCTCCACCACGATTTGTTCGAGTGAGAGACCGTGAGCTTGTTACTCTTGGAGGGTGACCTCCTAGTTGGCTTGGTGGGTGTCCCGGTGATCTCTTCGTGGAAGATTGTGAAGGGGCCCGGGCTTCTCCTTCGTGGAGCTTGTGAAGTGGTTGTGGAGCTTGCCATCTCCGGAGCGGAGGAAAAGCTAACCATAAGGAAAGGGCCATAATCCTTCGTGGGTGTGGTTCGGAGAATAGGGTGAGCCTTCGTGGCGCGGGGAATCCTTCGTGGGACCTCCACTCCTCCAAACGTGACGTACCTTGTTGCAAAGCAAGGGAACACGGGAATACATCCTCGTCTCCGCGTGCCTCGGTTATTTCTATACCCGAGCTCTCTTTCCTTGTGATAGACATCGTGCTTGAAGTACATATATCTTGCTATCATTTGTGCTACATATATCTTGTGCCTATCTTGCTTAGCTCTAGTTGCTATTGTTACACTTAGTTGAGCTTAGCATATTTAGGGTTTGTGCTTGTAAACTAAACGATAGTTTAATTCCGCATTTATACAAGACAAATCCGCAAGAGTTTGTAATTGCCTATTCACCCCCCCCCCCCCCCTCTAGGCGATATCTCGATCTTTCAATTGGTATCAGAGCAAGGTCTCTCCTTGTTTTAGGCTTCACCGCCTTGAGAGTAAAGATGTCGGCTAGTTTAGTGCACAATGACACAATTGTCTTTAATGGCACAAATTATCTTTTGTGGCGAAATTGCTTGCTTTGTAACCTTCGGACCTTGTGTCCTCATATAGAGCAATTTCTAGATGTCGGTTTTTCTCCTCCGATGGATTCTCAAAATCTATCTTTAGAGGATGAGAAAAACTTACATCTTGAAGCTCAAGTATCTAATGAGCTTTTATTCTCCTTGAGACCCGATTTTCGTAGGTTCTTGATATATATAAAGAGAAAATCGTCTCATGAGATGTGGATCAAGCTTAAGGAAATGTTTGGTGGATCCACTTCTCAATTGGTCGGTGGTGACTCCGAGGAGCTCTCTTCCCCTTCACATCATGAAGAGCTCCAAGTTGCTTCCACCTCCGGTCGTGATGAGTTATCATCTTCTTTCACTTCACCAACGTGTAGCAAGACACGAGGTAATGATATGGTGAGTGGTGAGGAAAATTGAAATGTTGATATTATGCTCAATAGTGATGATTCTTCATCTCTATCCCATTGTAATGCTTTCTCTTTGGACTTAAACACATCTAGCATTGAAAATGACCTACATACTTGTGTTGATAGTCCTTGCATATCATGTGTAAATTGCTTACATAGATCCCATGATGATATGCTTGCCTTGTCTTGCTCCCATAATCAAAATGCTTCTATTTCCTCTAGTTGTTTGTTGACTAACAATGTAGAGGAAATCGAACACTCTATGGATCAAGACATGTTTTCAAATGAGGATTCAAGAATATCTTCATCTTCATCCTCCGGTATGCACATGTGCCTTATGGCAAATGGACCAAAGGTATCTCCTACTTTGACTCCTAACACATCCTCTAATGATGAGAGTGATGATGATGATAATGATGAAGAACATAATATCTTGGTGCATGATATGGGAATGGTATATGCTTCTCTTCGTGGTAATAAAGAAGCTCGTGCTTATCTCGAACACTCTATGGATACCTTGAATAAATATAGGGAAACCATAGTGGAGTTGGAGTCCCATGTTGAAAATGGGGAAATGAGATTCACTCTCCTCAAGCATGAGCTAAAAGATGAGAAGCATGCTAATTTCATGCTTACACAAAAAATTGAATCCTATATGCATGTAAATGAGAAAACTATTGTTGATGCTTGTGCTACTAACTCTAATTCTTGTGAAGCATCGACCTTAAAGGAGAATGTTGAGCTAAGGGCTCAACTTGAGTTGCTAACTAGCAATTATAGGGAATTGGAAGAAAGTTATAAAAAGCTCTCAAGCTCTCATGATGATCTTCTAATTTCCTATGATGGGCTAAAGTTAGCTCATGAGGCAAGTATCACTAAGGTAACATTTTGTGAGCCTCATATGGATGTTAGCACAATCTATACTACAAATGTTACATTGCCATATGCTAGTCCTTGTAATCCATCTAGTCAAACTAGTGATACACCTTGTGTTGGGTTACTCACTTTGCCTTGTTGCTCTAACAATGAAGCTTCTACTTCCTCTAGTACTTGTATTTCTACTAACCATGTAGAGGAAATAAAAGAGCTCGAGGCTCAAGTCCTTTCTTTGAAGAAAGACTTGGAAAAGCGTCATGAAGGGAAATCCGCACTTGACAAGATGCTAAGTGTGCAACAATCCCCCAATGACAAAAGTGGACTTGGATTCAACTCCAATAACAAGAACAAGTCCAAGAGCAAGAGCAACAAGAAGAAGGGCCAAGACAAAGTCAAGGATCCGGCCAAGTTGGTTTGCTTCAAGTGCAAGGTTGAAGGGCATCATGTTAGATCATGCCCATTGAAGAAGAAGAAGCACTTGAGTGAGAAACAACAAGGGAAACGGCCACAAGGTCAAGGTCAAGCTCATGCTCGACCTCAAGTTGAGGATAGGGCACTTCCCAAGAAGAATCAAGATATTGTTCCCCAAGAGAAGAAATCAATAAAGAAGAGAAAGGGGAACACTTGCTACTTATGCCGTGAGAAGGGACACTTTGCTTCTTCTTGCTTAGGTGGTACCTTATCTAACCCTATAATTGTTGATAATGATTATTCTCTAGGGAAGGATAAGGATGGCAATGTGTTTGCCAAGTTTGTTGGAACTCAAAGTGGTTTCAAGAAAAGAACCATTTGGGTTGCCAAGCCTATTGTGACTAATCTCCTAGGACCCAACTTGGTTGGGGACCAACAATCTCAAACTTGATCAATAGGTACAAGTGGAGGTCATTGGAGACTTGGCTACTTCATGAAGAATTAAGGGATCTTCATATATTATATTATGACCAAGCCAAGTCGTATGGATTATCATCTATATCTTATATCCAATGTTCCTCCTTGCGGTAACTTATACTTCAACACACCATATTTATTGTAAGTTACTTGCCCCTTTGCATGTTTGGTTTTGTACCAAATATTTGTGTGTATGTGTTGTGTCTTACTTACCTATCTTGTGTATTCAAGTATGTTTGTTTGGCTCATCATATACTTGTGTATTGTTGGGAGCCTAATGCATCTTGATGATATCTTATTTGGCTCTCTTTGAGTGATTAATGGAACATCCCATTTTGGGGGAGTGATATGCATTGTGCATCTCTCTTTCTTTAAAATGTGTGTATGTGGGTACCACCACTTAGTATTGATATTGCAAGATTATCTAGTAACTATGTGGTGTGGCATACTCATGAGAAATTCAAATTCTAAATGTCCATTAATCATCTCTAGTTGAATTTTAGTTGCCTCTTGTTTAGAAGAAATGTTTTATCACATTATGGGGGAGTAATATGTTTTGTACATATCACAAGCCTAGAAAATGTGAACATATGAGGTTATGCCACTTAGAGTTGATGCTCTTAATTATCTTGTTCCTAGGTGGCATGTTTGCTCAAACAAGCTCCACTTATATTAAAAAGCTTTTATTGGCTCATCTTATGGACTCTTGTTTGATTAAGAAATTCTTGGAACGGTTTTCCTCAAATACATATCTCTATATCTTATTTGGGACACCGTTTGCTTCAAGTTATTCTAATCATTGCCGTGCGTGATTGTTTGACTAATTGAAGCCATCAAGAATCTTCATACGTGCATAGTGCTTAATTCTATATACTTATCCTATGCCTCTTATTGTGAAATTGATCCTTACTATCCTTGTTGATATACCACCGGAAGCTAATTCCAATATTCTCATTGTCTTTGACAATTGATAACCTTGTATGTGGTTGAATTCATGGATCATCTTCACCTTGGATTGCTTCTTATTTACTTATTTTATTTCCAAGAAATCTTTGTTGCTCCCATTTGTCTTCCTTGTCCCTTTAAAAAAAAAAAACTTTTGATAAATTCTCTTAATTCATATCAAGTGTTTGTTTTGGAAGACAAACCTTTTCCTTACGGTACATTGTGCCATTGTGAAAAGTGTAGAGGGTTTGGTTTATTTGTTTGAACCTTGCTCTTTTTGGGAGTTTTGCTATCTCATTCCTTCTTCTATGCTTTATTTGTTGAATGAGATAAATCTTTGAGCATGTTTGCTTTATTTCATCCTTTATGCTCAATGGTTTCTTCTTAGTTCATTTGTTGAACTTTGTTGAACAAATCTTTTGTGATTTGCGTCTTTGATATATTTTGGACAACAAATTTGTTTGGTCACACCTTTTATGCCTTATTCAATTCATTTGGTGTTTTGTCCAAAGTATATCTCTCTTGGATCTTTAAAAGTCTTTGTGCGTGCTTATATGTAATTTACTTATATTTATAGCATGCTTTCTTTCTTCGATTCATTATATAGGGTATACTCCATCAAATCCTAAACGGCTAAGATGTGCATGAAATTCAAATTTCATCTAAATATGCACATATTGATATGAAGTGTATCCTATGTATTGTGGTTAGTCTAACCATGTTGGACCCAATAAGTTTGGGGACCAAGATGTACTTGAATGATGTTTTAGGTATATTGGAGATGCAATGGAGGCTTGTCTCATCTATAAGGAAGGTGTAGTCACCATATGAGATTTGGAGTCAAGCTAGGATGATCGATGAACTCTTATCTACTACATCAAGCCATTGCTATCTCGGTAACAAGTATCTTATTCATGCATTCTCATATAGCATCCAACCTCTTGTAGGTTGTATCTTGGCATGAAATTATTTATTTCGAAAATATTGCGGTTCTTGAAAAACCCTTTTATAATAAAACTTCTTCTTGAACATTTGAGTAATTTGAGAAGATGCATATGATAGGTTATATATATCATATTTTATGATTCACCTATCACAAATATGCCCTCTAGCAATTTATTGCATATCAATTCCTCAAAGAGCTCTTGTGTGCAATATTGATGAATTTGTGAAATAAATCCATATTTATGATACTTGTTGCCTTTCTCAAAACATTCCAACTAGCTCTACTTCCCTTATTGTTGGTTGTGATGTTTTTGAGATTTTCTTAGTTGAAGCTCATTCATATACCACTAGTGAAAATTGGAGCCTTAGGCTATATATGCTTTTTAAGCAAGTATCCTTTGGTATATTTTATGACTTCATTTTGGATATCTAGACTTATTTATTTTGTTAACCTCTTGTGTGTGCATGTTTCTTTATGGATCATTTTGTCCACTTTAGAAACTTATATACACAAGAGCGTTAATCCATCACCTTGATATCCTTGTTCTTTGCCAACCATCTTATTATCCTTTTGATTTTAGTGTTATTGGTAAAGAAGATTTATGAGTGCTTGGTTTATTTGTGTTTCTTCATGCACTCATATCTCGTAATTGTTGGACTCAAGTTGTTCTTGATAAGCATATTCTCTTTATCTTTGTTGTGTTCTAAATGGTATATAGGGAGTAAGGATTCCATGTTTGTGCATATTGTATTCAAATGCAAACATTATAAATTGTGCACGAACCTTGGGGAGCTTTCTTATTTTTAGAGCACTATATCTCTCTTATCATGATATCTTTGTTTGTCCAATTGGATCTTTGATTGCTTGCTTTATTTGTTGAAGCTTACTTCACCATGTTATCTTTATGCAATCTTTGATCCTCAATATAGTTTGATTTCCTTTAAGTATTCATCATTGGATATGTGCACTTGATTTCACTCAAATTATGAGAAGTGCACACTTTGGGGAGGAACTCACATTATATTGGCCTTCTAAATTTTTCACCCATTTTGACAATCGATGCCAATGGGGGAGAAGTTTAGAGGGTTTAAGGGAATGGTTTTATACTTAAGTTTGGTTTGTGCTTAAGTGTTTTGCCTCTCATGCATTCCATATTTATATGTCTTGCATGGTTGTATATATATAGTGGAAACTATCCCAAAGGTTAATCTTGACAATATATGCAATGAATTCATGTTCATCACACGTGCATACATTGTGGGGGAGTTTTCTCTATATATATTGGTTCTACTCACATCTCTTGCATTTGTTGTAGTTGTGTGAGTAGAGCCGGTTTTGATATGGGCTAGTAGCTTTGTGTTACTTGACCATATCAAATACAACCTCTTGTATACAACTTATTCTCGGATAAGTTGCGTACTTGTTTCTAATATTCATTATATAAACCCTCTTATTGTGGTTGTCATCAATTACCAAAATGGGGGAGATTGTAAGGGTACATTGCCCCTATGTGTGGTTTTGGTAATTAATGACAACCCCTATGGACTAATGTTTTCATTGAGTTTATATGAAGGAATATTCCATAGGTACTACTTGCACTCCATGTGTTGGATTCAAGTATGGATGCCATGAAGATAAAGGTATATCTTGTGTATTGGCATCAAGATCATCGGTATGAAGATACATATGTGATATGATCAAGAAGAAGAAATGTAGATGGAGTTCTCATGTGGAACTCAATATTAGCCATGCTCTATCTTAAGTGAGTATGAGAAGATACAAGGTTGATTTGGGCAAGTTTAAGATGAGCATCTCAAGTGGATCACATGCTTGAAGCTTGCCGTCCATTGGTGATAATGGACATGTGAAGATGTACATCTATGGAGCTTTCCCATCATGGTGTATGGGGGAGCATTTGTGAGTCTTCACAAAGCAACATTGATCAAGTGAGGCATTCCGGCTTGTGTAGAGCTTGAAGAGTTATCATCAAGATCAAGCGGGATGCGCAAGACAAAGGTATGACCTTGATAGGTTTTCCTTTTACCGGTCTCAAGGTGGTTGATGGGAGACCGGATTATAGGATACATAGCCGCACTATTAAGAGGGGCTTTCGGTTGGGTAACTTGATCACATCGTCTTAGGGAGCTCAATCCTTGCATGCGTTGCATATTCTTATTGCTTCTTGGTATTTCTCGGTGTGAGGTTCTTGAGGTTCATCGAAAACGGAGTTCACATGCATCTTCTATTGCGTTTTCGAGGTTGGGTGATTTTACCGGTTATTCATGATATAAGGTTCTACCTTTTATATTCATGATAAAATCCCCTCCTACAGATTCTTGGTTTTTCACTTTCCATAAGATAGCATTTGTTGTTATCTTCCAAACAAAATTGGTTTCATGCGATTCGGAGTTCGGGAGCATTAGTTATTAAAGAAAAAGGAAAAAGGAAAAAGGGTAAAAAGAAAAAGAAGAAAAGTGCCAGCGGACCGGCCGGTCTGACCGGACCGGCCACCGGCCCACCCGGTCCCGACCGGACCTGGCTCTGGTGCCATCCGGGCCGCCTCCCGGGGCCTTTTGGCCCAAGTCCGGTCGCAGGCCCGGTCCGTGACCGGCCTGCCCGGCACAGGCCCCGGTCCGACCGGGCCTCGGCCCTGCTCGCCGCGCGCCACCGGGCCGCTCACCGCCGCCCGGCCCACACGGCCGCCGCCGCCCGCGGCCTACCCTCCTGGCCGCACGCGCGCTGGGCCGCCGGCGGCCATGCGGCCCGCTCGCCCGCCGCCTCGCTCGCCAGTTGGGCCGCCCACCCCCGCGCGCCCTTGCTTGTCCGCCGCCAGCGCAGGCTGCAGCCCGATCCGGTTCTGGGCTGGTCCGAGGCTTCTTGACCGGCCCGGCCGGCAGCTCTTGCTCGACCGCTGGCACGGCCGTGGGCCGTTTTTCTGGCCGTTTTTCCTACGTTTTTAATGGTTCTTTTTCCCCAACGGTTATACTTGCTCCCATGCTATAAGTAGCTCTTCTTCCACCTTGAGCAAGATAGTTCTTCCTATTCTCTCACCTCCATTGTTGCTATTTGAAGAACTTGCTCTCCCCCTTGATTCCTCCAACCATTCTTGCTCATATTTGAGGATTTGAGAGAGGAGATCTAGATCTACACTTCCACCAAACCGTTTCTTCTCTAAGTGAGGGAATCTCTTGGGATCTAGATCTTGGAGTCTTTGGTTGACTTTCCCCCTTGTTCTTCCTCTCCAATCTCATCCTAGCATTCGTTGCTTTGGTAGGATTTGAGTGTGAAGGACTTGAACACCTCCGGTGTTCTTGCTTTGCATCATTGCATAGTGTTGAGCTCTCCACCACGATTTGTTCGAGTGAGAGACCGTGAGCTTGTTACTCTTGGAGGGTGACCTCCTAGTTGGCTTGGTGGGTGTCCCGGTGATCTCTTCGTGGAAGATTGTGAAGGGGCCCGGGCTTCTCCTTCGTGGAGCTTGTGAAGTGGTTGTGGAGCTTGCCATCTCCGGAGCGGAGGAAAAGCTAACCATAAGGAAAGGGCCATAATCCTTCGTGGGTGTGGTTCGGAGAATAGGGTGAGCCTTCGTGGCGCGGGGAATCCTTCGTGGGACCTCCACTCCTCCAAACGTGACGTACCTTGTTGCAAAGCAAGGGAACACGGGAATACATCCTCGTCTCCGCGTGCCTCGGTTATTTCTATACCCGAGCTCTCTTTCCTTGTGATAGCCATCGTGCTTGAAGTACATATATCTTGCTATCATTTGTGCTACATATATCTTGTGCCTATCTTGCTTAGCTCTAGTTGCTATTGTTACACTTAGTTGAGCTTAGCATATTTAGGGTTTGTGCTTGTAAACTAAACGATAGTTTAATTCCGCATTTATACAAGACAAATCCGCAAGAGTTTGTAATTGCCTATTCACCCCCCCCTCTAGGCGACATCTCGATCTTTCAATTGGTATCAGAGCAAGGTCTCTCCTTGTTTTAGGCTTCACCGCCTTGAGAGTAAAGATGTCGGCTAGTTTAGTGCACAATGACACAATTGTCTTTAATGGCACAAATTATCTTTTGTGGCGAAATTGCTTGCTTTGTAACCTTCGGACCTTGTGTCCTCATATAGAGCAATTTCTAGATGTCGGTTTTTCTCCTCCGATGGATTCTCAAAATCTATCTTTAGAGGATGAGAAAAACTTACATCTTGAAGCTCAAGTATCTAATGAGCTTTTATTCTCCTTGAGACCCGATTTTCGTAGGTTCTTGATATATATAAAGAGAAAATCGTCTCATGAGATGTGGATCAAGCTTAAGGAAATGTTTGGTGGATCCACTTCTCAATTGGTCGGTGGTGACTCCGAGGAGCTCTCTTCCCCTTCACATCATGAAGAGCTCCAAGTTGCTTCCACCTCCGGTCGTGATGAGTTATCATCTTCTTTCACTTCACCAACGTGTAGCAAGACACGAGGTAATGATATGGTGAGTGGTGAGGAAAATTGAAATGTTGATATTGTGCTCAATAGTGATGATTCTTCATCTCTATCCCATTGTAATGCTTTCTCTTTGGACTTAAACACATCTAGCATTGAAAATGACCTACATACTTGTGTTGATAGTCCTTGCATATCATGTGTAAATTGCTTACATAGATCCCATGATGATATGCTTGCCTTGTCTTGCTCCCATAATCAAAATGCTTCTATTTCCTCTAGTTGTTTGTTGACTAACAATGTAGAGGAAATCGAACACTCTATGGATCAAGACATGTTTTCAAATGAGGATTCAAGAATATCTTCATCTTCATCCTCCGGTATGCACATGTGCCTTATGGCAAATGGACCAAAGGTATCTCCTACTTTGACTCCTAACACATCCTCTAATGATGAGAGTGATGATGATGATAATGATGAAGAACATAATATCTTGGTGCATGATATGGGAATGGTATATGCTTCTCTTCGTGGTAATAAAGAAGCTCGTGCTTATCTCGAACACTCTATGGATACCTTGAATAAATATAGGGAAACCATAGTGGAGTTGGAAGACTTCTCGATCTTTCAGTTGGGGCACACTTCCACAACTTAATTGGAGGCTCCCAACAAATCGCCACAAAGGCCTAGAATCCGTCTAGGGTTCCAAGAACCCAAGAGTAACAACCTTCTTGCTTTCACCACCACGAATCACCGTGGAGAACTCAAACCGATGCACCAAATGCAATGGCAAGAACACCACAAAGATGCTCAAGTCATTCTCTCTCAAATTATAACAAAGCTACAAAAGCTATTGGGGGAATAAGAGAGGAAGAACAAAGGAATTCACAAAGAACACCAAGATCAAGATCTAGAGAGTTCCACTCACAAAGAGATGGATTTGATTGGTAGAAGTGTAGATCTAGGTCTTCTCTTCCTTTTCTCTCAAAAGGATTCAAGAATCATTGGAGGGATTTGAGGTAGAGGGAGCTCTCAAATACTAGCAATGGAGGAGAGCAAAAAGTGTGTGAAGCAACAAAAAAAACGAGAGGAGGAAGAAGACTATTTAAAGGGGCTCCAGGATTTCTGCCCGTTGGGCTCGTCCAGGGAAAGCCCGGCAGTTCCGGCCTGCTAAGGCCGGCAGTGCCGCTAGCAGAAAAACGTGCGGGCGCGCGCACGTGAGCGAAGGCATCGCGGCTGGCGAGCGAGCGGAGCAGCGCGGCGCGCGAGCGAGCAAGCGCGCGACTGGGCCAGGCGAGTGGTAGGCGGCCAGCAAGCGGCGGAGCTTGGGCTCGAAGCTGGGTCGGCCCGGCAGTGCCACTGGGGGCAGGCCGGAGGTGCCGTTCCGCGCGGCCCGGCAGTGCCACTGGGGGCAGGCCGGAGGTGCCGTTCCGCGCGGCCCGGCAGTGCTGTGCGCGGGAGCCGGCAGTGCCGGAGTGGGCCGAGCGGTACTGCCGGCCCATCAAGGGCGGTAGTGCCAGCTGCCTCCCCTTTTCCTTTTTTCTTTAAATCAAATAGAAGACAAACTTCAAAAGACAATATCTAGAGTTTGGAAACTCCGATCAAGACGAAACCAGTTTTGTTGGAAAGAGGACAACAAGAGCTACCCAACAAAAAGTGAAAATATGGAAACTAGTTGGGGGTGATTTTCTATTATTTTTAGAGGTGCAACACCTTGATACGTCTCCGACGTATCGATAATTTTTTATGTTCCATGCCATATTATTGATGATACCTACATGTTTTATGCACACTTTATGTCATATTCGTGCATTTTCTGGAACTAACCTATTAACGAGATGCCGAAGAGCCAGTTGCTGTTTTCTGCTGTTTTTGGTTTCAGAAATCCTAGTAACGAAATATTCTCGGAATTGGACGAAATCAAGACCCAGGGTCCTATTTTGCCACGAACCTTCCAGAAGACCGAAAGGGATACGAAGTGGGGCGACGAGGCGCCACCACCATAGGGCCGTGCGGCCAGGAGGGGGCCCGCGCCGCCCTATGGTGTGGGCCCCTCGTCAGCCCCCCGACTCTGCCCTTCCGCCTACTTAAAGCCTCCGTCGCGAAACCCCTGAGGCGAAAAACCACGATACGGAAAACCTTCCAGAGACGCCGCCGCCGCCAATCCCATCTCGAGGGATTCTGGAGATCTCCTCCGGCACCCTGCCGGAGAGGGGATTCATCTCCCGGAGGACTCTACACCGCCATGGTCGCCTCCGGAGTGATGAGTGAGTAGTTCACCCCTGGACTATGGGTCCATAGCAGTAGCTAGATGGTTGTCTTCTCCTCATTGTGCTTCATTGTTGGATCTTGTGAGCTGCCTAACATGATCAAGATCATCTATCTGTAATACTCTATGTTGTGTTTGTCGGGATCCGATGGATAGAGAATACCATGTTATGTTAATTATCAAGTTATTACATATGTGTTGTTTATGATCTTGCATGCTCTCCGTTATTAGTAGAGGCTCTGGCCAAGTTTTTTCTCTTAACTCCAAGAGGGAGTATTTATGCTCGATAGTGGGTTCATGCCTGCATTGACACAGGACGATGTGAGAAAGTTCTAAGGTTGTGCTGTTGCCACTAGGGATAAAACATTGGCGCTATGTCCGAGGATGTAGTTGTTGATTACATTACGCACCATACTTAATGCAATTTTTCTGTTGCTTTGCAACTTAATACTGGAAGGGGTTCGGATGATAACCTGAAGGTGGACTTTTTAGGCATAGATGCAGTTGGATGGCGGTCTATGTACTTTGTCGTAATGCCCAATTAAATCTCACTATACTTATCATGATATGTATGTGCATTGTTATGCCCTCTCTATTTGTCAATTGCCCGACTGTAATTTGTTCACCCAACATGCTTTTATCTTATGGGAGAGACACCTCTAGTGAACTGTGGACCCCGGTCCATTCTTTAATACTGAAATACAAATCTGCTGCAATACTTGTTTTTACTGTTTTCTCTGCAAACAATCATCTTCCACACAATACGGTTAATCCTTTGTTACAGCAAGCCGGTGAGATTGACAACCTCACTGTTTCGTTGGGGCAAAGTACTTTGGTTGTGTTGTGCAGGTTCCACGTTGGCGCCGGAATCCCTGGTGTTGCGCCGCACTACATCCCGCCGCCATCAACCTTCAACGTGCTTCTTGGCTCCTCCTGGTTCGATAAACCTTGGTTTCTTTCTGAGGGAAAACTTGCTGCTGTGCGCATCATACCTTCCTCTTGGGGTTCCCAACGAACGTGTGAGTTACACGCCATCAAGCTCTTTTTCTGGCGCCGTTGCCGGGGAGATCAAGACACGCTGCAAGGGGAGTCTCCACTTCTCAATCTCTTTACTTTGTTTTTGTCTTGCTTTATTTTATTTACTACTTTGTTTGTTGCATTATATCAAAACACAAAAAAATTAGTTGCTAGCTTTACTTTATTTACTGTCTTGCACTCTATATCAAAAACACAAAAAAATAGTTACTTGCATTTACTTTACTTGATTCATCATGTTTCCTTTTAATTTTACCACAAAAAACATACCAGTAGGACAAGGGTCTATAATTGGGAGGAACAATATAGAAGAATTTTTCACCCATGTTAGTACCGTTGAAGATTTTGAAGATAGACACTTGGTAGAACTTGCTCCTACTTATGAAATTGCTGCTGCTGCTTTAGTTCGCATGTTGGAAACTAAATTTGTTAATCTCAATCCTATAATCCAACACATGTTTCTTACACTTGGTGATATGGAAGAGGGGGAAAAGAAAGATTTTGTTTTAGAAACCCTTCTTAGAGAATTTGGTGGTCTAGCAAGAGAGGCTAGAAAGGTCTTCGCTAAATTTAATATGCTTGGTTCTCATACTAATTTTGTTGGTCTCCTTGAAAAAATGGACATGGATAGGATAAGGTACACTAATAATGCCAATGATGGTGGGGAGATCAAAGCACCAATACCATGTAAACTCCTAGCTATGAATGATGCACTAGAACATAATTATGCTTGGCTTGTTCCTGAAAATTTGTTCGATGAGAGTAGCAAGCCCAAGACTAAAGAGAAGGGAGACGCTGAAACTTATGTATCTAATATACTATGCATGGTTGAGAAAACTCCAAACCCCGCTGTAGGTGCACCACCCTTCGATAACACTTGAGTTACACTTTCTGCGCCTAGCTGAAAGGCGTTAAAGAAAAGCGCTTATGGGAGACAACCCATGTTTTTACTACAGTATTTTTGTTTTATATTTGAGTCTTGGAAGTTTTTTACTACTGTAGCAACCTCTCCTTATCTTAGTTTTGAGTTTTGTTGTGCCAAGTAAAGTCTTTGATAGTAAAGTAAGTACTAGATTTGGATTACTGCGCAGTTCCAGATTTCTTTGCTGTCACGAATCTGGGTCTACCTCCCTGTAGGTAGCTCAGAAAATTAAGCCAATTTACGTGCATGATCCTCAGATATGTACGCAACTTTCATTCAATTTGGGCATTTTCATTTGAGCAAGTCTGGTGCCCTAATAAAATCCATCTTTACGGACTGTTCTGTTTTGACAGATTCTGCCTTTTTATTTCGCATTGCCTCTTTTGCTATGTTGGATGAATTTCTTTGATCCATTAATGTCCAGTAGCTTTATGAAATGTCCAGAAGTGTTAAGAATGATTGTGTCACCTCTGAACATGTTAATTTTTATTGTGCACTAACCCTCTAATGAGTTGTTTCGAGTTTGGTGTGGAGGAAGTTTTCAAGGATCAAGAGAGGAGTATGATACAATATGATCAAGGAGAGTGAAAGCTCTAAGCTTGGGGATGCCCCGGTGGTTCACCCCTGCATATTCTAAGAAGACTCAAGCGTCTAAGCTTGGGGATGCCCAAGGCATCCCCTTCTTCATCGACAACATTATCAGGTTCCTCCCCTGAAACTATATTTTTATTCCGTCACATCTTATGTGCTTTGCTTGGAGCGTCGGTTTGTTTTTGTTTTTGTTTTGTTTGAATAAAATGGATCCTAGCATTCACTTTGTGGGAGAGAGACACGCTCCGCTGTAGCATATGGACAAGTATGTCCTTAGGCTCTACTCATAGTATTCATGGCGAAGTTTCTTCTTCGTTAAATTGTTATATGGTTGGAATTGGAAAATACTACATGTAGTAATTCTAAAATGTCTTGGATAATTTAATACTTGGCAATTGTTGTGCTCATGTTTAAGCTCTTGCATCATATACTTTGCACCCATTAATGAAGAAACACTTAGAGCTTGCTAATTTGGTTTGCATATTTGGTTTCTCTAGAGTCTAGATAATATCTAGTATTGAGTTTTGAACAACAAGGAAGACGGTGTAGAGTCTTATAATGTTTACAATATGTCTTTTATGTGAGTTTTGCTGCACCATTCATCCTTGTGTTTGTTTCAAATAACCTTGCTAGCCTAAACCTTGTATCGAGAGGGAATACTTCTCATGCATCCAAAATACTTGAGCCAACCACTATGCCATTTGTGTCCACCATACCTACCTACTACATGGTATTTATCCGCCATTCCAAAGTAAATTGCTTGAGTGCTACCTTTAAAATTCCATCATTCACCTTTGCAATATATAGCTCATGGGACAAATAGCTTAAAAACTATTGTGGTATTGAATATGTACTTATGCACTTTATCTCTTATTAAGTTGCTTGTTGTGCGATAACCATGCTTCTGGGGACGCCATCAACTATTCCTTGTTGAATATCATGTGAGTTGCTACGCATGTCCGTCTTGTCTGAAGTAAGAGAGATCTACCACCTTAATGGTTGGAGCATGCATATTGTTAGAGAAGAACATTGGGCCGCTAACTAAAGCCATGAATCATGGTGGAAGTTTCAGTTTTGGACATATATCCTCAATCTCATATGAGAATAATAATTGTTGCCACATGCTTATGCATTAAAGAGGAGTCCATTATCTGTTGTCCATGTTGTCCCGGTATGGATGTCTAAGTTGAGAATAATCAAAAGCGAGAAATCCAAAATGCGAGCTTTCTCCTTAGACCTTTGTACAGGCGGCATGGAGGTACCCCATTGTGACACTTGGTTAAAACATGTGCATTGCAAAGATCCGGTAGTCCAAGCTAATTAGGACAAGGTGCGGGCACTATTAGTATACTATGCATGAGGCTTGCAACTTGTAAGATATAATTTTCATAACTCATATGCTTTATTACTACCGTTGACAAAATTGTTTCATGTTTTCAAAATAAAAGCTCTAGCACAAATATAGCAATCGATGCTTTCCTCTTTGAAGGACCATTCTTTTTACCTTTATGTTGAGTCAGTTCACCTATCTCTCTCCACCTCAAGAAGCAAACATTTGTGTGAACTATGCATTGATTCCTACATACTTGCATATTGCACTTGTTATATTACTCTATGTTGACAATTATCCATGAGATATACATGTTATAAGTTGAAAGCAACCGCTGAAACTTAATCTTCCTTTGTGTTGCTTCAATACCTTTACTTTGATTTATTGCTTTATGAGTTAACTCTTATGCAAGACTTATTAATGCTTGTCTTGAAGTACTATTCATGAAAAGTCTTTGCTTTATGATTCACTTGTTTACTCATGTCATTACCATTGTTTTGATCGCTGCATTCATTACATATGTTTACAAATAGTATGATCAAGGTTATGATGGCATGTCACTTCAGAAATTATCTTTGTTATCGTTTTACCTGCTCGGGACGAGCAGAACTAAGCTTGGGGATGCTGATACGTCTCCGACGTATCGATAATTTCTTATGTTCCATGCCATATTATTGATGATACCTACATGTTTTATGCACACTTTATGTCATATTCGTGCATTTTCTGGAACTAACCTATTAACAAGATGCCGAAGAGCCAGTTGCTGTTTTCTGCTGTTTTTGGTTTCAGAAATCCTAGTAACGAAATATTCTCGGAATTGGACGAAATCAAGACCCAGGGTCCTATTTTGCCACGAACCTTCCAGAAGACCGAAAGGGATACGAAGTGGGGCGACGAGGCGCCGCCACCATAGGGCCGCGCGGCCAGGAGGGGGCCCGCGCCGCCCTATGGTGTGGGCCCCTCGTCAGCCCCCCGACTCTGCCCTTCCGCCTACTTAAAGCCTCCGTCGCGAAACCCCTGAGGCGAAAAACCACGATACGGAAAACCTTCCAGAGACGCCGCCGCCGCCAATCCCATCTCGGGGGATTCTGGAGATCTCCTCCGGCACCCTGCCGGAGAGGGGATTCATCTCCCGGAGGACTCTACACCGCCATGGTCGCCTCCGGAGTGATGAGTGAGTAGTTCACCCCTGGACTATGGGTCCATAGCAGTAGCTAGATGGTTGTCTTCTCCTCATTGTGCTTCATTGTTGGATCTTGTGAGCTGCCTAACATGATCAAGATCATCTATCTGTAATACTCTATGTTGTGTTTGTCGGGATCCGATGGATAGAGAATACCATGTTATGTTAATTATCAAGTTATTACATATGTGTTGTTTATGATCTTGCATGCTCTCCGTTATTAGTAGAGGCTCTGGCCAAGTTTTTGCTCTTAACTCCAAGAGGGAGTATTTATGCTCGATAGTGGGTTCATGCCTGCATTGACACCTGGGACAGTGACAGAAAGTTCTAAGGTTGTGCTGTGCTGTTGCCACTAGGGATAAAACATTGGCGCTATGTCCAAGGATGTAGTTGTTGATTACATTACGCACCATACTTAATGCAATTGTCTGTTGCTTTGCAACTTAATACTGGAAGGGGTTCGGATGATAACCTGAAGGTGGACTTTTTAGGCATAGATGCAGTTGGATGGCGGTCTATGTACTTTGTCGTAATGCCCAATTAAATCTCACTATACTTATCATGACATGTGTGTGCATTGTTATGCCCTCTCTATTTGTCAATTGCCCGACTGTAATTTGTTCACCCAACATGCTTTTATCTTATGGGAGAGACACCTCTAGTGAACTGTGGACCCCGGTCCATTCTTTAATACTGAAATACAAATCTGCTGCAATACTTGTTTTTACTGTTTTCTCTGCAAACAATCATCTTCCACACAATACGGTTAATCCTTTGTTACAGCAAGCCGGTGAGATTGACAACCTCACTGTTTCGTTGGGGCAAAATACTTTGGTTGTGTTGTGCAGGTTCCACGTTGGTGCCGGAATCCCTGGTGTTGCGCCGCACTACATCCCGCCGCCATCAACCTTCAACGTGCTTCTTGGCTCCTCCTGGTTCGATAAACCTTGGTTTCTTTCTGAGGGAAAACTTGCTGTTGTGCGCATCATACCTTCCTCTTGGGGTTCCCAACGAACGTGTGAGTTACACGCCATCACACCTCAACATGAGAAACCGAGAAAATCACCAAACTCGAAAATGCAACAAGTGATTTATGCGAAATCCGTTTTTGATGAATTAGAGCTTGTCATGAGAATAAGCACAAGCTCTAAAATATCACATGGATAAGATCCAAATAACAACCAAGAAAGATGATGCAAGGATGCAAAGGTTTGAGCTCTCTCCGAACGATACGATCGTGTTACTCACTCGAGAGCCCTCTTGATAGTACGGCAACTAATCTAAAAATTGATCTCCAACTACACCATGAGACCGGTGAGAAAGAAACCCTATCAAGAACACACCTTAACCTTGCGCATTCCACTTGAGCTTGATGATAACGGTCTTGACCGCAACAAGATGGAACGCCTTTCTTGATTGTGCTTGCTTGATGAAGTCATGCGAAATGCTCCCCCATACTCCACTATGGGAGAGCTTCTTCTTCGGCGCATCTTCACATATCCATGATCACCATATGAATGGCAAGCTTCAAGCATATATATGATCTCTTCGAGTTGGCTCATCTTGAACTTGCACTTCATTTATTCATTCTTCATCACGTTGATGTCTTGAAGTAACTTGAGAGTTCACTTCATCTTCATCTTCAAGACATACTTGACACTTGATATCCTTCATCAATTTCTTCTTATTGCAACCTTGAAGCCACCATATGGTTCAAGCATTGCCTATGGACAACACCTATAAATATAACTCAATGCAAACATTAGTCCATAGGGATTGTCATTAATTACCAAAACCACACATGGGGGCTCCATGCACTTTCAGATGGAATATCCGTTGACAACGAGGCGCACGTGATGACTTCGTCAATCCCAAGACCCCGGATCAGTTTCTTGAACTCACTCTCTCAGAGATGCTCATAAGGATAGGGTGTGTGTACGTACATTTATAGGATTCATATGGGTGAGTGTATATAGTGTATGTGTGAGCGTTTGCGTCAATACTGTGTTATGTAAAAAAAAGTACACTATACCCTCTTTTGCCCAGAAAATGAACTGATTTGATAATGTCATAGGCAAAAATTAGTTCATTTTCTGGGCTAAGAGGGTAAGGGTACCCTAATGATAGACCAGTTCGATCACTACCAGACAATGGTCATCATACAAAGTTCATTAATAACATAAATTCTAAACCAAGGTTCATGAAACGAAAACATAGAACAGTAAGTCAAACATCATTGTGTATGTTGTAAGTGTTGATACTAGCACGCATGGCATCGACACGCTTCTTTTGGTTCTGGTTCATACTGGTTGTGTCACATAATATGCTCTTGAAACCCTCGGCAAATTTACTCGACTTAAATTTACATGCCTCTATGTTCACATTTTGTTGCTCGATTTGCATGCCTCTATGTTCACATTTTGTTGCTCGAGTGCCAACTTATCCACCTCAATGGTCACCCGATGCCTCTAGAGTGTTACGAAGTTCTTGTACTTTTCATCCCTCTTTTGTTCCTTCGCCACATTTGATAGCTTTTTCTTTTTTCAATGCATTCATGCTCATCAATTATAGTCATGCACATTTCCAACCATCTCTACTCCAAGGTACAAAATTTGGAAGGCATTGATCACAAAAAACAGAAAGGCTACGCGTCACTTCCAGATTGGGTCTAGTTTGCTCTTCACTTGCTATCTTGAAAATTTTGGGCTTAGAATTTAGAGTTCGTGCATTGGTGTATATATTTATTTCATTGTTTGGTTTATAAAAATAGGGAGAATTTTGTTTTCTCAATTCTCATGAAGTGATCACGTCTTCTGGAAAATAGAGCGATTCTTGCTACAAAAGAATGCAACAGTATAGAAAGACCAAGCAACAACATAATATTAGTAGGTCAAGTTATTGCTTGAATGCTACCTTTAATCATGTAGCATTAATATTGCATTTATCGATTTCAATTTTAGGATCCCATATTGTATTCGGTGATGAGACCTCCAAGATGTCCTTGTATTTTGACTTGTAAAATATTTCATGTGTGTTATTTTGCATGGTTCTTCGCAATAACTATGACATTAATGTGTGGTCCATGACAAATGAATGACATTCTTGAAATGAGGCCAAAATCTAGGGTTTCTTAGTGTAGTACAAATGTACAACCACATACCACATGATATATACAATCTATAACCACACGAAATTTTTGTTTGATGTCGCACACTATTCTCAAATCACCCCGGATCTTGGTTGTTGGATTAAACTAGCCCCAAGTCTATGAAAAGTTGTTAATGATTCCTTGGCGGAAATGCTACAAGTTAACTTCATCCAATATTGCTCGATCAGACTATCATGTAATATATGAAAAACTTTCATCCTCATCCTAAACATCAAGTATAATTTCTTTGGGGCTTTCATTTTTTCCTCAGCCCCTTGTATCCATGTCGTCAAAGGAAGACTTATTGGTGCATATGGACCTTCTCATTCTCTCGTACAATACGAGGGTGTAACAATATACGGATGTAAACATTAATCAGATACATCATTTGTGGAATTATATGCAAATAAAAAAACATACATAAGTAAAAAAAACAAGAAACATTACAAGTTCAAATCAAACAACACAAATTTGAGACATTACAAGTGGAAAAAAAAATAGTCTAAAATAAATATTAGGTTATTAAAGTTATGATTTTTTGTGTTGAGCAAAAATAATATTAAGTACCAAAGAAAATAATACATCGCCAAAACATAAAAAACGAGAAAGAAAATCAAATTAATATCAAGGAAATAAATCAATAAACCAAAATATATAAATCTAAGAATACCTTTGTTCTGTAGCTCATTGTTAACGGCAATAATAATATCGGCATGCTCTTTGCATTCTTTGCATTCCTTTTGATTGTTTTCTGCATATTTTCAAAATTGATTGTGATCATAACTTCTCTTAATTCCTTTGTTGAACTTTGGCTACTGAATTTGGGTACCCAACAACATACATTCTTTCGATTGGATGATTATTTTCTCGCTCTCCTTTAATACACGTGTTAGAGAAACTTGGTCACCAAAGGCATCCTAAGTTGTTTTTTACGGTATTCACTTTGTCAATAACAATATGATAATGCATAATAGCATTTTCAAATGTGCTCATGGATCTGTCACCATGTATCAGATTAATTTTATGTAGCAAGTTTTTTCATAAAAAATAACGTACATATATTAACGCATATCTACAATGTTTTTCATGTAACCATAACTTTAATCCTTAAAACTTCAAATAAACATCCAACAAAAATCCCAAATGACTCATGCCCTTAGAGCTCTAGCTCGAGGTCAAGCTCATGTCATCGATATGTGGGTCGTCACTGATGGGGAGGATGTGTATGTAGAGGCATATGGAATTTTCTAATAGCTATCTCGAGGCGGATGGAGGAGGTGGTTCTCAGGTTGCAGGCAGGGGCGGTCACACATTTTACCATTAATTTTGGCAAAAAATCACACCTAATGGTTGAGCCATCAATTCTAGCCTGATTAGTACAAAATCACATGCAAGTTGTGACATAAGCACTGGTTGGTGGCGTTGGTTAAAACAAGTGCACACAAGCCAGCTGATAATGGGTTCAACACAACTACTTTTACATATCTTAGTAGATTTTCTTGTAATTTTTTTTATTTTGAATAGCTATTGTGAAAATCATGTGCCTGCCACTGATTGCGGGTAGGGTGCACCACTTCTAGAGGAAAAATTGATGTGGAGGGCGGAGACACTTGTACCGGCAATGCAGTTGATGGGAGGAGGAAGGATTCAACAAGATAGGGAGGAGAGGGACGGGGCATGTTGACATCAACAAGACCATTGCAGAGGAAGAGGAGATATGAGGAATCCAGAAAGTGTAGGAGATAAGTCATGGTTTAGGTATACGGTGGTAGGTAATGTAATTTTACACTAAATTTAGAGGGCATTCTGAAAAAAAACATGGTTGGTCGACTAGGGGAAGGGTGAATCGGCGATTACAATTTTGTACATTTTTGTTGATTTAGGGGAATGTGGAAAAAGATTCACTAAAATTGAACTACGTGATACAATCCTATATGACAAAGTCACAACTCGACAAACAAGGTACACCAGTAAAAAGCTAGATATTATAACATGTCCAAACACATTGATAATTTGGCTCTTGGGTGCATATGTCACTTTATTTTAAAATGCATCTTTGATATATTTTGAAATATTGAAAGAAAATAAACAAAAAATCACATGTACATCTTCGCATGGTATGTGGGCACAAAGTTTTTCCATGAAAAATCGACTTGTCATTTGGTTGGGTAAAAAAGTCAAAATTTTGTGATAAAAATATGGATTTTTGTGAGACATGTTTTGTATTTTTTACATAGACCATAAAAAATATTAGATTACGAACACACATAGATTATTGAGATGCACATGCAAAAAAAAGTTTGTTGGAATTTTTGAAAATTAAAAATATTATTTTTTGGGTGGTGAAAGCATATGCAACCAGGAGCCAAATTGAATTTCTGCCAAAAATTTCCTTCTCTTTTTAGAAGGGGGAAAAAGAATAGTTACGCCGTTTTATGTACTAATTGTTGTCCTTGGCATACTTTGTTTCCATATACTAGCTCACCTAGAAAATCAAGAGTGTTGTTACTTCAATAATTCCACTTTGTGTCCATAATTACTTCCTTCGAAAAAATGCTCAAGTTGTGACATGTTATTTCAGTTGTCTTTTAGAAATTTCTAGTAGACTAGTTAGGCTATGCGCACAGTGGACCTAGGATATATTTAGTCATAGACATGGAATACGTTTATAGAGGACCTTTAACAAAATCATACATATCGACGTCTTATAGGAAGAATTGTTTAGTTTGTTTTGCATCTGTTCCTATATTTTATGAAATATGTTATAATTTGCAGTGAAACATTCATGTAAATCAGTACTGGTTTTTGAAATTTGTTCCAAATTGTACTGAAATATTCATATAAATCAGTAAGGGTTTCGATAAATCACAAATGCTTCATGAGTAAAATATTTAGATATGCTTCAACACCTATAGAATTTGAAAAAAAAATTGCACCCGTAACTCAGACAAAACATGATGTACTTTTTTTTAACTAATATACTTTCTTGTACTAATACTCTCTTTTTGAAGTATAAAATAAGTACTGTAAACAGACATATTATAACCGGTGAAAAAAATACTGAATTATGAATACATATCTATTGATGGATCAAATGTGAAAGTAAAAACAAGGAAGAGGGGATGAAAGGATGACAGAAAACGAAAAAGAATACGTAAGAGTGCAACCTCAGTAAAGGAAGACGAACAAAATAAAGCAAAGAAAAAATGGAACTGGGGACAAAAACAAGAAGGGAATGACTATTGACTAGTCAAGCGGCAGACTAGTAGTGCACGCTGTCGCCAGTGCTGAGCTAGTTGGGTCTGGACGCGGTTTCGTTCGAATCAAGGCCCCCTTCCTCCGGGTGCCTGCCAGCCACGGATAACTCCGAAGAACTTTCGGAACGAACGACTAATACGCGCCTAAGCAAGAAGCTTCCATCTGCCACCGGGAGCACGCACGCACGTTTGACTGCGAATTCAACGATCACCGTGAACCCTCCGGACTCCCCTATATAAGCACGGCAAATCCCCGCTGCCAGGAATCACAACAACCACTGCTATATCATAAGATAGGACTTCTCTAGCTTCTCCTTTGGTGTACTACATTCTTGACTTGCGCCGCCGTCAAGGGCCTGCAACCTACCGCCGCGCCGATCGATTCATCTCCTGTTCACGCGATGGCTCGCCCGGCTGCCGTCGACTCGCCCGCCGGCGTGGCGCAGGGCGGCGCGAGGAAGACGGAGGGGCTGGCGGCCGTGGCCGGCGACGGCAGGAGGGTCGATCAGGCCGTGGCGTACCTGCTCATGGCCGCCGCGCTCGCCGTCACCTACCTCGTCCACTGATCCATCTGACGGACGACGACAAGGAGCATGCCGATTCATGATAGTAATAATTAGCCGTTCATGAATATAGCTAGGAATTCTTTTTTCTTGTCACTCCAATCTTGTAAGTCTTGAGCAAGTCATGAACAGATACTAATATGTTTGTTGCAAGATTTTCTTTGACTTCTCTGTGCGTGGCGGAGGGCCAGAATCAGTTAGATCGGTAGCTGGACTTGAATCGTCTGCTCATGTCGCTTCATCCCTAATTCATCACCAGCTAGCTAGTTATGAAGATTTTCACGATATGGTCTAAATTCATAAGCAGCTAGTTCTGAAGATTACAGGACATGGTCTAAATTACCTGGATAGCTAGTTTGACCTCTCTCTGACCCTCAGTAACCCTTGCACAATATCCCTGGCCTCCATGGCACATCAAACAGCAAAAACAGGCACCCAGTTCAACCCAAACAACACGCATAACAAAATCTGCAGCAGGCTGGACAGGTCATGCTTGATCAAATTATTAAGTATTATAAAGTATATAATTTAATATCTTCTACTGGCGACACAACATGCTGACAAGAATGTACAATCACTGTAATATAGGTATTCCCACGACTTCGAAGACAACTATATAACTAACAATGGGGGAAATGCCGCTGCTGTCTGGTTTCCCCCAGCTGGTACAGCTGGAAGCCCGGCGAGGCCAGGACCCTAAACCTGTTGAACTAGCCAGACTTCTACAACACAAGGTGCAAAAGAGGAGCACCGATGCTCACCTAAGGTGAGCCAGATTCCTCCCCAGAGTCTGCATCAGGCTCTGCAACTACATCATCTTCAGAGCCTGAGCCAGACTCTGCAACTGCATCATCTTCAGAGCCTGAGCCAGAGCCAGAGCCAGAGTCTGCAACTACATCATCCTCCTCTGAGCCTGACCCAGAGTCTGCAACTACATCATCTTCCGACTCTGACCCCGAATCTGCAACAACATCATCTTCATCTTCAGAGCCTGACATGGCGAATTGCTTGGAGATGGGTGTCGGTCGTTGCCTCGTCGTTTTCTTTGTCATTGCTTCAGGTGTAACCTGCCCTGGTTGCACCATCTCTTCATCATCACTTTTCATGTTTCTTCGACTCCGACGAAGCCCTTGCTGTCGAGGCTTGCTATCAACCTTACGGGCAGCAAGACGAGTCCTCTTGCGCGTCACAACAACTTCCTCCTCATCGGAGTTGCTCTCGTGGGAATCGGAAGCATCAGTGTCCTCGTCGCTGCTGGAGGAGCCATCATCTTTATCATTATAGTCTGAGACTTCACCATCGTCAGAACTAGGATCATCTAGGTCCTTGGCATCCACCTGTTCTCTAACTTCATTATTCTCTGGACTGATGTCAGATCCTACATTGGCTCCATTGTCTCCCTGATCTGGAACATGCCTTCTCTTCTTGCCTGCCTCCTTAGGTGGATCAGATTCCTTTCCTTTCCTGCATTAAAGTACATAATTTATTTTCAAGAAGAATGCATCTGACATTGCATAAGAAAAGGGCAACTGCTAAAACTTCAGTAGATGAAAAGCAGATGAGAATGCAATCTGCGTCCCACTTTTGATGTTTCTCCCAGGAAAATCTGCCAGGGTCAAAAATCCCTGGAACCTACATCATTTTTCTTCTTCAGAATTTTCTATATGCACCATTCCCCAAACAAATGCGCAAACCATAGAGCATGCTTATTTATAATGTAAATATCAAGTAAAGATGCACATTCAAAACTCAAAAGGCAGTAAGCAATACCATAAGAAATTTACGTATACGTCTATCGCCGAGAACAGCCAAATACTACTCCTAAGAAACTAGTGGGAAACAGCAGGGTTGGAGTGGTTTTAACTTACGCTGTAGCTTTTATTGCCTCCTTTATGGAACGATCATAATCAGCTGCACACAAAACCAATACAGGATATCATCAATGCTAAAAGATAGCAGGCGGTCACAGTTTATTTATTTACCAGTTATAATATCAACTTCTACAAAATTGGAAAATAATGGAAGCAAGCCAGTTACATCACATCTTGAAAATGTTAAATCACACTACTGGTCTGTTTAGTGGGAGTTATGAACAAACAAACACCAACAAACAATACTCCCTCTGGTCCAAATTAGTTCACTCAAATTTGTCTAGATTCGCATGTATCTATACGCGTTTTAGTGTGTAGAGATACATGTGAATCTAGATGAATCTGTGGCTACTAATTTGGAACGGAGGGAGTATCAGTTTTCCATTCCAGTGAACTTGCTTACGATGATTAGAACCAATAATAAAAGGATAATATCAATAGATGCATAAAGTTGACTACAGAATGAGCGATGCCAAAATAGCATGAGTTTTCAATATAAACAACCAAGCTGCAGGTCATGAGCCCCAAGATAATTGCTAATGTAAGGAAAAAAATGTTTCATTTTTTCACGTTTAGCTAAGGTTGTTGAATAAAGAAGCTCCTTACAGTAATTGTAGCTGACAGGTTTACGTTCGCGTAAAGCGCGGGTTTGGAAAATATTAGCAAGAGCTCGTTCATCCTTCTGCTGCCGACGTTTTAATTCCCTCTCTTTCTTCTGCAATTTAAAGAACAGGTAAAAATGTAGTGATAAATCATCAGCGCGATAAAGTACAATCTGCTGCCAAGAATAAATGCAAACATTGCAATAAAAGCAAGTAAGATGGAAGCTACCTTTTCAAACTTCTCCACAGCTGGAATGGTATTTTCCTTGAGATGCTGTCCAATGGCAGATTCAGATCGACCCTTCTTGCTGCATAACTTTTCCTGTAAACGTCACATGTCAAATATTGGTACTACAAAGTGAAATGGACATGAAGAACATATCAGCAGGAACCCTAACTGATATATCAAGAAACTCATCGAGGTTAGTCGCAGCTGTTTCCCAGTGAATATTAAGAACTGGTTTTGTCAAACGGCCATTCTTCCCCTTCCAGTTCTGCTTATAATCAACCGTTACATCTTCTTTGAATAACCTATGACCAACAGTTGAGTCTCCAACATACCTAGCAACCAGGAAAGTTAATGAAGTATCAGCAAGAAGACAAACATAAAAGTACCAAGGGTCTGCTTCCTTATTTTATGGATGTGCAATTAAAAGAAACAAACATTAATATAAAGATTCACGGTGAAAGATTGCCAAATACGTAAAGCGTCACTTTAACTGAAGCATGTGCCATATTAGAAGAGTTCTTACTGTGTATACAATAGGTGGTCATCTGAAAACCAAGAAGGGCAATACCAAGAATGGAGGAGAAAATTCTTATCAATCAGTCACATGCTATCAAGTTTGTAGAACAGCCATCAAAACCTCTTTTGCATTTAAAGCCTGTTGCTTGCCTTACAGCTGAGCATCTCAATTTGATCATCCATAATTAAAAGGCATAAGGAAAACCAAGACAAATGTCGAGTATATCTATGGACTAAGGTAATAACTTGAGGTGCAATTCAACTCTTCCAAGTATCCAATATAATCAAGCCAAGTATATTACAGATTGCATCAACTTTTATGTTGGAAGTTTGGAATATGCAAAAACATCTTTAACTAGGTGATGAGCCCATAACCCAATAATTGATACCAGCCTCATTCCCATCATATGATAGATTTGACGCTTGTAGAAAATAATAATTACATCATGCGCTAAATTTCCCCCTGTGCCTATCAGCCTATGATATGCATGCCACCTTGTGTCTATGACATGTGTGCCTATGGGTAAAATAGGCATATTATGTTTTGCCCTGATCAAGGGTTACAAGACTTCTCAGTCAACACTTGCTGTTACCGGCAATGTAAAAAAAAACTTGAAATGTAAATTCAGTGACTGGAGATGGTAGATTATGGAAAATGTGAAGAGAAGGGAACAAAAATACACACCAGTATACAGACCCATCACTGGCACTCCCTAACTTTTCTTTCCGGAAGTTGGAAATATTAACTCCTTTCTTCATTTCATCATTAATGTACCATACTGCATCATTTTGCTGCAATACAGATAATTTCTATCAATCTAATGTGTGTAAAATGCTCGAGAGAACTTGTTGGTATTTCATTGATCAAATTACTCAGCTAGCTGAAACTTGAGAAATTGATAACTTGTTCCACAAAAGAAATACCTCTGACCGAACTTCACAAAGCGCCTTGAGTATAAATAAACGAGATACTGGATCCAGCTCCTTAAATGTCTCTACTTCCTTACTGCACCAACAAAATAAGTTAAGGTGATGAAAAAATAAAAATCAACAGGGTAATACACACAGCATTATTTACAATACGACGATGCGTACCCAGGACTTTGTTTGAACGGGTTGGTTCCTTCAGCAACCTGAAACCAAAATTGTTAAAACCTGGGCTAGTCTATTTTGTTTAAACTAGTATAAAATGACCAACCAATGTGTTCTAGCAACCTACCCATGACCACCAATCGGATAGTTTCTTGGCAGTTGCTATTACCCATCCATCGTCAACATTGAGATTCTTGCTGACTGGTGGTATTCCCTGAAACATTTTACTAGTACAAGTTAGCAAACAACATCTGTGACAAACATGGCATGGTACGAAGAAAACAAGTTAATAATTCGTTCTGTTTGTGGCAAGAACAACTATGCTAAAAACAGGCCTAGGTGTCATAAAACCGTTTTCAGCAGATGCGTAGGCAATATATCATCTACATGTAATAAACAACAAAGAAGTTTTGGTACAAATACGTAAACCATGAAATATGCGCCACACAGGTCCTGTTGGTAAACGCTGACAACACTATGTTAACGCTGATAACAAATATATATGCACAACAAAAAGGCGTCTAGTTACAAATACGTAAAGCATAAAATAAGCGCCACAAGTCCTGTTGGTAAACGCTGACAACACTATGTTAACGCTGACAACAAATATATATGCACAACAAAAAGGCGTCTAGTTACAAATACGTAAAGCATAAAATAAGCGCCACAAGTCCTGTTGGTAAACGCTGACAACACTATGTTAACGCTGACAACAAATATATATGCACAACAAAAAGGCGTCTAGTTACAAATACGTAAAGCATAAAATAAGCGCCACAAGTCCTGTTTTGAGTAAATTATTTTTCCTGTTTCATAAACGTTAACACGAGTAACTAAATAAGCGCAGTACGCAGTTAGTGAAAACAAATATCATAAGGGGAAGGAGACGCTATATTTTTTTTTTTGGAGATCGAGTGATGAAAAGGTTAACAGATTGCACCGACTCAAAACAGACTCCATTACGCACTCATGCCACTACGCATCTGATCTCTGCACAGGCAATTAGTACACTGCTGGCCAACCAAATCAGGCCAGCAAAGTGATTTCAATGTGCTATTAATGCTGTATTGGAGTTATGTATGCCCAGCACAGGGAAAACAATTAAGATGGTAATGGAAAAGGATAGTGGTACTACCTTGAGGAGGGCAATGTGTATGCGAGCGAGGTCGCGGTTGTTCTCGATGAGCGCCGTCTCGATCTCGTCGGCCGAGAGGCCCAGGTCGGCCTCGATCACCGGCTCGAACACCTGCGAATTTCCAATCCGGTTAGGTGGGATGAGAGAAAATGGGGAAGAGAAAACCCTAGGCGGCTAAGCGGAAGCGGGGGCTCACCTGGAGGAAGTGGAGGACGGAGGCGAGCTCCCACCGGCGGCGGAGGAGCGCGCGGGGATCCTCGGCCGGGGCGTCCTGTAGAGGCTGCGGCGGTGGCCCCGGGGACTTGGGCGGGGCGGAGGGCCTCGCGCGCTTCGCCGGCGACGCCATGGGGGCGGGGAGCGTTGGGTGGGCGGGAAGGGGGGCGAATTGGTGGGCAGAGAGGCGCTAGGGGAGGCGGCACTGTGTCTGTGAGCCGTCGAGTATTATAGGGTTTTTTTTGCCCCCAGGGAGAGCGGTGGCATGTTCTTTTATTTACTCGAAAACACATGGCGTTATATGCCAAAATAAACATAGATTTTTTTCATCTCGATTTTGGAAAATTTGCAAATTTATACTACGGGGTACCAAATTTTGACAGGATACGCTTTTACACGTGTAATTTTTAAAATATTATGGATTTTTTTTTTGATTTTTTACACATGTACTCTCCCCGTTACTTTAGATATGTCGTAAGTCACGCTTTGTTAACTTTGACTAACTTTCTAGTGAAAAGTAGCGGTATTTGCGATACTAAATTAAATTGCTAGGTTCATCTTAACATGTAGTTCAATAATACAGTTATTTAATTTCATGTACATTGGTATTTTTGTGTAAAAAATTGATTAAATGTAAGAATATGTGACTTCTGGAAATTTCTGCCGGAAAAAAAATAATCATACTATCTCCGTTTAAAAGTCAACTGTTTTAGTTTTATCTAGATACGAATATATTTAGATATATTTTAGTTGCAGATACACCCGTGGCTTAAAAAATTGAGATATGGAGGGAGTGTATGATTTGACACACATCACAAATGGTAGTAATACCAAAGAATTATAAGGGTATAAGTCTCTACTTACCTACACAAGTAAAAAAAATCAAACCTTTTTCATTTTCTTCAAAATGGAAGGAGGACCATAGCCCCTGCATCGAAAGGATGCATATGACTTCTTTTATTTATTTATTTAACACATGTCTAACAAAGATCATATATCGAAAAAACAGAAGCCATCACGCAACAGGTGCACTATCACACCCCAAAACACCCCTCTAAGCAAAACAAGAGGGTTGCGCTAAAGATTCCTTTATTACAATAAGTAGGTTTTATTTTAATAGTGGTTGACACAACAAGATCATATATTGACCAATGGTTATTCAAGCATGGGAGTGACGTTTGTTTTGATATATATAAATGGTAAAAAATTCACAAATACAAAGGTGACTTATCAAATTTAGTCACTTGATCTCATGACATTCCATTCAATCTAGCCGAACCAAACAAAATTTTGGACCACCCCAATCAACCAAATTGGGCATCCCTGTTTGAACCATCCCAAGAAAGTTACCAAGTTCATTATATCTAACATCATCACCATACATCCAAACATAATATAAGTTGCCTTTGCAAAAAAAAGGTATGTATTTCATCCATTCCATTCTTGACAATTACACTTGTTAGACTTAGATTTCTAGCTTGCCACTTGTGTTGAATGGACTATCTATCTTGCTATTATTGGCAAAAGTTTGGCGTGGGGACTCTAGGAACAAATTTTCAACATGCTATGTTTATGTTGACGTGTTACTATTGTATTAATGTGCCTCATTTTGAAAAAAAAAAGAGTATGAGGGGTCTAGTACTCTATACTACCTCCGTTTCAATGAATAAGGCGCACACATATTTTAAGACGAACTTTGACCAAACAAATTGAGCAACAAAATCATATTGTACTTAATTTATATCGTTGAGTTCATATTGAAAAACACTTTATAATGATTCTAATTTTAAACCAAAAATCTTTGTATATATAGAGTAATCTTTAGTCAAAGAAAAAACACGCAAAACAAGGACGCCATATTTTCTAAAATGGAGGGAGTATTGACGTGGACATCAAATCGCCAATAAAATCTAGTACACAAGAAAAAGATATAAAGTTGGGAACAATGACTATGAGCTTTGTAGCTGAGGGGTATTTGAAAACTAATGCACCAAGCGTAGACATCAAATCGCCAATAAAATCTAATACATTGACGCGATATTTTGTTATTATGATGCTATATGTGTTTGTTGTTGCATATAGGGTCCTACTTGATTGGTTTATGTGCATGATATTAGTAAATGAGTAATACTACTTAATGCACATTGTGGACTAAGACATACTTCTTGATTATGAAGAGATCTATCAACAAGGAATCGGAGCAAGTGATACAGGACACCTGAATATATACAAGTTGAATGTAGGCTTAGTTCACTTAAAAAACTAGAGATGTAGGCTTACACTTGTACATCTAAGATCGAACATAATCCAAGGTCGAGGACAGGCATGCAATTTTATTTTGCATACTACATGCGAGGAACAATGGCAAGGCTTATATGGGATCGACGTGGACGCCATTATTGGAATATGCCCTAGAGGCGGTCATGCAAATTAATATATTCCTTATGTATTTATTTATGAGTTATTCACATTGTCCCTAGATATAATTGTAATATGTAGCAACAAGTTTGCGTCTTATTTTTGAGCCTTGCACGATGATAATTTATCTAGAATTATTATTGTAATATGTAGTCAAGTGTAAGCCTACATCATGCAGGGCTTGTTGCCAGAAAGCCTAAACTTGTTGCTACATATTACAATTATCACATTGTCCCTAGATAAATAATTGTAATATGATGATACTAGTCAAAATATAGATAATTGTAATATGTAGCAACAAGTTTAGGCTTCCTGGCCCTTCTAAAACTACGCTCAAGTGCCTTCACTCTTGATGAAAATTGATCCATAACAACCAACGCTTCATGATATGTTATTATTGCTATTTAATGAAATATATTTCCTAAATGTACTATACCACCCTATTTGGGCTCCTAAGCACTAGGTTTTTCTTGTTTGGCTCACTGCTTATGATCAATAAAAAATGATTACCGTTGGTGCAAATTGTGCAATAACATGATAGAGATTGTTCATGGCGCACCAAATATTCATAGCATAGCTCTTCCTAAGAGGTGTGATATGTCATCATGCCACAGGTTCAAAGTGAAGAGCTCTTCGCTCAGTATAGCTAGCCTCATATTTTGCCACAAATGTGGGTAGAACCAACATGACCCACATGGGGAAAGCACACAGGTGTGGGGCCACTCATGGTCCTCATTTAAAAACTTATAACAATAAAAATATGGAAGAGTGTAGGTATTATTGGTCTAGGCATAATGCTTGACAACTTATGATGGTGTTCCGTACATAATGATTTGTCGGATTTTGAGCTAGCTATAAGTTTCCAGAATTTCCGACATAAGCGGGTGTCTAGAGAACTCGACAAGAGGCACAAGTCAAACACATGACCCATGGTCCTTGCTGCACGTGAAAGCTACAAGGACAAATGTTTCCGGGAAGGTGGATGTTGTTGGTCTTGCCGCTCCGTTTGCCGGCTTCCAATGACACTCAGTATGTGAGAGTATAAGTTTAACTTCCAATGATGTATATATCTAGCTTGTCACTTGTATTAAATGAACTCTATATTTTTGCTATTACTAATAAAAGTGTGGCACATGGCTCTAGGAAAGATCATTCAACCATGGCATGTTATGATGACATGCTACTATTATATTGTATATGTGCGACCTTTTGAACAAAGGTAGCGAATTAGGGGATACTACTCTATGTTGAGGTTGACATGGATTAGGCTCCTGAACACTAGGTGTTTTCTTGGCCCAGCTCACTTCTTATGATAAACCGATTAACACGTGTGCACTTTTTGCACTAGCTTGATAGAGATTGTTCACTGTGCATCAAACACTTAGATCTTAGATTTTACCACGAGGTATGGTGTCATTCTATTCCATAGGGTTCAAAGTAAAGAGCGCTCCACTCGATAGCTATCCTCATGTTTCCCAAGTTGGATAGAAGTAGGAATCAACGAGATGCACACACATGTATAGAGAAACTCATGGTCCTCATACAGAAACCGGAGCGAGCAAATAATTCTAGAATGTAGTTATTGTTGGCCTTGACATTCTACGTGTCCACATATGATGGTGTTTCATACATAATGATTTTTTCGGCTTCTGGGCTAGCCCATCATTGCCAAAACTATTATCGTAATCGAGTGTCTAGAATAATAGAAAAAGGTGCAAGTCAAGCACACAATCCATGTTCCTTGATGCAAGAAAAATCTATATGGAGAAATGTATGTGGGAAGGTGTCTGTTTTCGGTGTTACCCATTTATTTGTCAACTTTCAAATATGTTTTGTACGTAAGTACAAGTTTAAGTTTAGATACCATAGATATTAGTTGCTTGTATTAATTGAACTCTATATTCTTGTAGTTATAGCTAAAATTATGGTATACAGACTCTAGAAAAGATCATTCAACAGTGGGACTCTGTTATAATCGATGTGTGCCACCTTTTGAACAAAGGTAGACCATTAGGGGGTTACCACTCTATGCTAAGGTTGTCATAGATTCGGGCACCGGAGCACTAGGATTTTTCTTTGTTTAGATCACCACTTATGAGAAAATTGATTACCACTAGTACACTTCGTGCAATAATTCAATAGAGATTGCTCACAACACACCATATTAGAGCATAGCTTTTCTTGAGAGGTGTGGTAACTCGTCATGCCATGGGGTTCAAACTGAAGATCGCTCTGCTCGGTAGCTAGCCTCATATTGCCGAAGTGTGGGTAGAAGTGGGTAGGATCAACAAGACATACATAGTTGCACACAGATGTGGTGCCACTCATGCTCCTCATAACGAAACTAGAACAATCAAATTATGCTAGAATGTAGGTATTGTTGATCTTGGCATTTTGAATGTCATCTTATGGTGGTGCTTCATACATAATGATTTGTCGGCTTCTGAGGCAGCTTAGTGCTGCCAAGACTATTGTTATAAGCACTTATCTAGAGTACTCGACAAGAGGTGCAATTCAAGCACACGACCCATGGTCCTTACTTCACAAGAAATCTAAAGGGTGAAACATTTGTGGTAAGGTCCATGGTGTCGGTGTTGCCTCTTTGTTTTTTTTTCTTTCAACAATGCTCCATACGTAAGTATATGTTTAACTTCCAATGTCATACATACCTAGTTTCCATTAAATAAACTCTCTATTTGTTCTATTATTGCTAGAAGTGTGGTATGCAGACTATAGGAATGATCATTCAACATGGAATGTTTATGATGATGTGTTGCTATTATCTTCTATGTATCCCACCTTTTGAACAAAGGTAAACCATTAAATAGGGGATTCTACTCTATGTTAAGGTTGACACCAACTCAGAGAGAGAAAATAGTAGATTAGAAAATGATATAAATGGTGAGAAGAAGAACAATATATCTTAGCAGCTAGGGTTAGTTGAAATTACCTGCTAAAATGATGTTGTATTTTGCCATTATGATGCTCTATGCCTACGTGGTTGGGATCCTACCCGAGGTGTTATGCACAAATACACATATCTTGGTTGTGAAGAGATCTATCAATTGTTGGATATGTGCCCTAGAGGCAAATAATAAAGATGTTTTATTGTTATATCTTTAATGTGCATAATAAATTTTATGCCATACTATAATTGTATTAAGCAGAAACATTAGTACACATGTGGTATGTAAACATAACCAAGTCCCTAGTAAACTTGTCCATTGATTAATAGATGACCAATGTTTCCCGGTCATGGACATTCATGTCAATGGATAGTGGAGTCATGCCATTGGATGAATGATGTGATGGACACACACCAAACTCAAGTATTGCAATCCGATCCAGTCTCAGAGTTTAGCATTGCGATATTTAGGAAACGTCATAACTTATTCCTTAGACCGTAAGACCATATCTAATTGCTATCACTGGAGGCTGCCTTGACTGCATCAAGGTCACACCATAATAGGGTGATCATAAAGGTGTCTACTAGGTATTACGAAGTGTTACACTGAGGCGTATTGACACTCCAGGACCGGTACCATGAGGATTACAACAATCCCGCCGAGATCCGCACGGTAACGAATTGAAGACGCCCACCAACACCTCGTGCACGTCGAAACATACACACGATGCCGGTGAAATCAATCACCATTAGTTACTTTACAACATTTACATAGAGCCCACAAGAAACATATAATACAAAAACGACTCCAACGAGTCAAAAATACAAATACACAGTACAAAGATCCAAGCTAGAAATAAAGGAAAGAAAGCGTCCGAGTATGGACGAGAGTACAAATTGGACTAAGAGTTCTGAAGATAACCAAGTGGTGTCCATAAGACTACCTAGGCCAAGCCGGAAGGGTAACCTAGCTTGCTAACGTTGTCCTCTTATACATGTCCAAAAGAGTTGGGTCAACGGTTGCGGGCAAAGGGGGAGAAGACAAAAGATAGAGAAAGCAGAGTGTGAGTACCAAGGAACAAACTCTGGCATGTACTGAGCGAGACTAAAATGGCTGTGCTCACCGGGGACATGGTGGAGTTAAGCGGAAGCAAATATTGTACAAAAACCAATAGAGACATGCTACAACATCCGTCTACTCAGAAAAGGTAAAAGAGCGCATAAAGGTAACAACTAAATACTACACAAACATAACCCAACAAAATACACATGCCCCCTTCACTCATAGCGAAGAAGCAATCTAAAGACACTCACACGGTTGATAAGTTTTAACCAATTGTTATTGAAGTTGTACTAACTAACTATGCAAGTTAATAAATATTAATAGCAGCGAGATAACAATTATAAGTTTTCTATGATCGAGTTAAACAACTCCAAGTCGTATATAATTGCACACGACTTTTGAAAATATTTAACCCTGAAGGGGTGCCCAAATGTACCCACACACACGATCAATCCAACCTTGAGAGGATAAGATATCACGACACACACTCTCCTTCGCAACAACAATTAAAGTCTAGGAAACCACCCAACTAAGTTAAACCCGTATCGAAATCTGGCCGAATCTCTAAGGCGGACCTAGTTGTTCTGAGGACGGCTAAGAAGGAAACAAACATCTTTGCAATGTGTGTCGCGTCTATACGTGCGTAAAATAAAGGGGATACAAGGCACGCTGGCTTCCTCCAAAGTAACATCATCCGACTATAAAGAAACAAGAGATTGCATGCATGCAACTAAAAGGAAAACTTTACAAACTAGTTGCAGAAGTGGTTGAGGAGAGACTCAGTAAGCATACACACTTGTAGTTAGAGCGGTTAGTATTGGAACATATAACAAGAACTCAGGTCCTAAGATATTTAATGGCACAAGTGAGCCGCGTTCAAAACTGAAATACAGCTGACCCACCGATGCCTCTGCTTATCAATTTTATTATTAACACTCAAGTATACTATCTACAACAACTAATATAGCATGTGATATCTTCCCAACAGCCCTAAGCATGCGCTACGACTCGCAAGGCTTGCCAAACAACAAACAACAACAATAGGTAAGGAAAGGATATATAATGCTTATTAGGGTAAACAGGTGGAATGAGACACGTGACTCGATAAAGAATCTCAATATAAGGGTAGCAATAAGAGTGAGAGAAAAATTAAGAGGGAGGGCTCGCCTGCGAAAAACTGCAGAAGAACTGGCCAGAGAAAACTTGTGGTATCTCACATCACCACTTCATGATTCTATCCGCAAAGAAGCAAATCCCGGAACACGCAATGGATGCAAATCTTACTACTACGGATAAAGAACCGACATGATCAAGATGTGATATGCATGTCATGGCAACGATGATGCAATGGAACTTATCCAAATTAAGCAGAATCCAAATCCCGACAAACAATTATTAGATTCAAGTTATTTATCTGTCCCGCAACATTAAATGTTATTAGCATGGTAAGAAATGGCACTGGTGAGCTACTTCAAAATTAAATGGAGCGAGAAATCTTATTAGGTGATATGAAACTAACATGACATTACATGATGCGATATGCAAACAGGCATATATATGAATAACATATTTAGATTCCTCATATTTTTCTGATGAAAATAGACATCTCATTTATACTATTTGGAATGCAGATACATAATTATGAGATAAACAAGTTTGTAATTTTATAAAGAAAAGGCAGGAGAGAGGGGGTGGGCCGGATCTGAGTAATGGCCTGCTACTTGGCAGAAGTGAAGGATAGGAGCTGGGCGCAGAATGACGACTGCGCCAGGAGAGAAACGGGCCGAGGCCCATGAGGTGTCGGATCTGGTCTCATATACAGGAGATCTGACTAAATAGAGGAGGAAACATAAAATATGGGTTTATATGCTGGCACAACTGAATGATCAAGGGCCTAAGAGCATCTTCACTAGTGCCTCCCCATATGGCCTCCCGCAGAAGCGATTCGCCGACCGTATGGGGGGCTCTGGCGAATATTTTTTTATGGGGAGGAGCGATTTCCCAATCGCACAAGTTTTTTTCCCAGGTCGGTTGTGGGAGGGGCAGACGGGGAGGAGGGCGATGAGGGCGGCTCCTGGAAGCGCCAAATCTGACGATGAGGACGGCGTGGCGGCGGGCGACCAACATATGGGGCTTGGGAGGTTGAGTTGGTTGAAGCAAAAGGTGCCAGTGGCGACAAGCAGGTGCTGGACCGCCGAGCGCCCTGAGCGAGGCGTGTAGTTGGTGGTGGTGGTCGAGTAGCCTGACCAAACTGAGCAGGTGGTGCAGCTCGCGCTGCGCATGGCCAGCGTGGGGCATAGTGCCGCGAGCGCAGTCAGAGGTGCCAGAGTCGGAGGTGTGGGGTGTGCGGGATGATGCAGAGGAGGTTGTCTGCAGCCGGAGCTGGGCGTAGCCGCTAGAGGCACATGCCAGCGCGCTTGAGGTGCACATGGTTGTACAACCGAACGAGGAGGTGCAGGTGTAGAGGAAGGGCGGCAGCTGGTCGAACGCGAGGACGAGCTCTGGTCATGGGGTAGGTGGTCATGGGCTATGGTTGATTTGCATAATCGCATGCGCCACCCGCTCGCCTCCTTGTGCGTAGAGGTTGGACATGGAGCGCCGAATAAGAGATTCATCCGTGCGGATGAAAATAAAATTTGGGAGACACAACTGGGCTAGATTTTTGTTCCGCCGCTCCCCAAAACCATTTAGGGAGGTTTTATGGAGGACCAATGGAGATGCTCTAACAAGTTGGGCTACTGTGTGGATGTTGAAAAGGAGGGGACGCAAGCCCTTTTGAAGTTGACCACGTCGGAGCTCGGGGCCATGGCGGACGTCTCAGGTCGATGAAGGATCCGACGATTCAAAGCGAACCAGGATGCGGGAGTAGGGCACTGGATGCGGACGATGATGGAAAATCCGAAACAAGCGGAGTAGGAGCCGGGGGTACGCTAGAGTTGCGCTGACAACGAGTTCCCGCGGTGGAGGATGGAGGTTAACGCGGGAAGGGCTACTGAGAACAAAAATGAAGGGGAACAGTGGTATCGGATATGCACACGGTCACCTGGAAGCTGTGGAGGTGCACGGAAGGGCCAGAGAAGAACCCAAGGTGCCGGAATCGGGGAAGAAAGGCGGCGACCGACGCAGGAATCGACGAGCCTGCTATAGATTTAGAGAGCCCTGGGTCGATTCCTCACACCAAGACGTAGAGCTCGACGAAGTGGATCTTCCGGTGGCTTCAGGTTGGCGAGGGGAGTTATAGAGCAGCAGTGCCATGGTGGTTTGCATCGATGTTGCTCTTTCGTTTTCTCACGAAGAACAGAGAAAAGGTGTGGGTGGGGACGAGAGAGGGATAGGTTGCTGCATGCGGGGCTAGGTTGGAGAGGTGCTACGGTTTTCCTACCACGGGGCTCCCCTTGAGGGGAGAGGGGAGGGAGCGGGTGCGGTGGTGGGTGGTGAGGACCGCGAGGTGGAGCACGACTCCTACATGTGAGAGCGAGGAAGACGACAACGAGAAAACGAAGGAGGACGCATGAAGGGGTACATGCTGAAAAGAGGTGGACATTGGCTAGGCTGGCTCGACCAGAGAAAAGAAAAGAAAGAGAGAGAGGCCCGGGAAAGAGAAGGTTAGGTTTTTTTTTAAAATTCTTTTCCTATTTTTTCTATTTGAAAAATATTTTAAACAGAGTTTAAACTCAACCTCAGTTTGAATTCAAGTAGAGAGATGAGAGAGAAAAAAATAATTTGTTTTCTATAAAATAATTTTATTTAGTAAAAAACATGGATGTGATGCATGCGTGAAGCCGATGACTTCGGAACGACTCAGAAAAACAAGCAGCTGGGAGGATCTAGGGTTTTCCGGGTCGTTACACGTATGCATCAAGATCGGGTTTTTTCCATCCGAATGACGGATAGGTACTCTGGGCCTACTCGGTGATATTAAATAAGGCTAACCCAGTGGTAGAAAAAGGGCCTTTAATCCCGGTTCGCAACTGCCATTAATACCAGTTGCGCAACCGGGATTAAATATGCGCGACTAAAGGCCCCCTCTTCCTGTGCCTTCTATTTCAGCAAATCCAGTATGCAACCCAGCTTTTTTAGACCATTATCGCATCCTGGGTACAACGACTTTTTGTGATCCTCTAACATGCGATCCAAATTCTCCCTCTCCTTTTCAGTTTCGCAGCGTCTCCGTGCATCAGCAATGGTCCGACCAAGATCATCAGCGGGCTCATCACGTGCCTCTTCTTCACCTTCCCCTTCACCTTCCCCTTTGTGACGCCCCGGAACCGGTACCATGAGGATCCCAGCGAACCCGCCGAAATCCGCACGATATCGATTCAGAGACGCCCTCCGACACGACGTGCGCGACGAATCACACACGTGATGCCAGAGGAATTAACACGAGCGGTAACATTACAACAGGATTACAATAGAGCCCACAAGATACATATATTACAACAACGACTCCAACGAGTCAAGATACAAATATACAATACAAAGATCCAAATCATACAGAAGATTGAATACGTCCGAGTACGAGTACGGACAAGATACAAATTGGACTAAGAGTCCTAAAGATAAACGATGGCGTCCATAACCCTGCCCAGGCCAAGCCGGAAGGGTAACCTTGCTAACGTCGTCATCTTGTACCTGTCGAAGTCGGGCCATCGGTTGCCGACAAAAGGGAGGAAGCAAAAGAGAAAGGGGAAAGGCGAGAGTAAGTACCAAGGAACGAACTCCGGCACGTACTTAGCGAGACTAGAAATGACTATGCTCGCCGAGCGAGTATATATATATATATCGCCTGGGGCTATATGGTAGGTTTAGCGGTAGCAAAACTATAACCAATAGAGACACGCTACAACATCCGTCTAATCAGAGAAGATAAGAGAGCGCATAAGGTAACAGATAAATACTACACAAACATAACCCAGCCAAATACACATATCCCCTTCAACAATTGCGAAGAGGCAATGTAAATGGCACTCAACGGTGGACAAGTTTTATTAGGTATCGGTTGTAGTAATGCTATATTACTACGCAAGTTATTAGCAGATTATTAGCAACAAGATAACGGTGTAAGTTGTTCTATGATCAAGCTATACAATTCCAAGTCGTCCATAACCGCGGACACGGCTTATCGATAAGATGTACACCCTGCAGGGGTTGCCCAAATGTAACCATACGCATGCTCGACCCACTTACGACAGGTGGATGTCTCACAACAAGACCGTTCCCAGTTCAACAAGAAAGTCTAGGGGGGCCACCCGGCTAAGCTACCCGTAACGAAGTCCGGCCGTACTCCGAAGCGGACTCAGGGTTTGCGTTAACGGCTAGGCGTGCAAACCACACGCTTCGCTAAACGTTCCGCGGGGTACAGTACAGAATATAAACACCCGAAGGCAACAGGAAGTAAACACCCGAAGGCAACAGTAAGTAAAGCATGGCATACATGGCATAGGCAAATAAAACCAAGGTTGTGGCCCCCTTTTCAACTAACTTGAGAAAAAGGTAATGGGTGATGGGGGGTCCCAATAATCGTCCCCACGCATGGGTAGAGCGCTCAATCTCGGAACAGATAACAAGAACTCGGGTCCTAGGGGACATTAGCGAGTCAAAGTTCCGATGCTTTCGCAAAGTGGCTCACAGATGCCTCTGCTTACAATTTTAGTTGTTAACAAATAAGTAAAGCACGTGTATCTCCAACAACTGATATAGCATGTGATAACCTCCCAACAACCCAACATATCCCGATAACAGATCGAGATAAAACATCAGAGCCTAAACACGCCTACGACTCGCAAGGCTCAAACATCAAGCAACGGCTGTGGGTAAGGAATGGTGCATATAGGATTATTATGGTAAACAAGTGGATAGGACACGTGACTCGATAAAGAATCGCAACATAAGGATAGCAGTGCGAGGGAGAGAGTAAATAGGTGAAGAGAGAGGGCTCGCTTGTGGAAAGCTGTAGAAGAACTTGTCGGAGAACTCGTCGTATCTCACATCAACACTTCGTGATCCTATCCGGGAAGAAGCAAAAGCTGGAACACACAACGTATGCAAGTCTTACTACTACGGATAAAGAAGATCCAGCATGATCAAGATGATATGCATGACATGGCAAACATGATGCGGCGGTGCAACTTATCCATATTAATCGGAGTCGGAACCCCGGACAAACAATTATTAGGTTCCAATTATTTTTCTACCTCGCAAAATTAAAATGTTGTTAGCATGGCAAACATGGCATGGGTGCGCTACACAAATTTAAATGGAACCGGGACACAATAAATAATTCCCGCACAATTCCATATTTAATATTAGGTGATTCGCTATTTAATCCGAACAACCACAAGATATATGATGCGATGCAACATGATTTGATGCAACAAGATATATAGCATATTTATAAAATAGGTATAGGTTTAGGGTCGGGGTCTCACGGCATCGGAACACGGCGGTCGCCGGATTCGGGAAGAAGAACATGATGTTCCATGACGGAGGTCTTGACCTTCAGATCCGCAAGGAGAACTTGGGATTCCGTCTTGAACGTTCGGAGGAGAACTTGGGGTTCCATCTCGACGGCGGACTTGGTTCGGCGCCTTGGGGTTTCGTCTTCAAACTGTCAGTGCCGAACTTGAAATTTGATGCCTTGTACACGAACAGATAGAAAGATGTGTGTGAGGAGATTACACACTCAGGCATCTGGTCGAACAGCGCTCGGGCATGCACAGATAGACGAACGCACCAGAAACTGCTATTGGCGTGCACACACACGCACCCACAGGCTACAGACCAAACATACGCCCTTGGGCACAAGGAGGCGAACTGGCGATGGAGCTCATGGGGAACTACACCAGGAGGACGGCCGGAGCTTGGCACTGCACGTGGAGACACGCAGAGAGCTGGCGACGGTGGTTGCCGATGGGGTCGAGGAAGGGGAGGGCGCGGCCATGCGGACACGCGCGACGGGAGGAGCTCGGGGAGACGGAGGAGATGTGGCGCATGGTCGCAGTAGCAGGGCGACGTCGGTGACGAGCAGAGGACGCCAGGGCTCGAGGAGGCCATGTCGGAGAAGGCCGCCCGCAGCGCGAGGCGGAGGTCGCGAGACAGGGGCCGGGGCGACGAGGCAGACACGGACCTGCGCGGCGGACGGAGCTGGAGAGAAGGGCGATGTCGCGCGGGATGGTGGCCGTCGGCAGGCGGCGGGTAAAAGGACGGCCCGCGTCGGGGAAGAGTGGACGGCGGCCAAGCAGGGTCGAGGGGAGCGGGGCGGCGCTGGGCGCGGGTGGTCTCCTTGCAGGAGTGATGCGGAGAGGATGGGGGACGAGCAGCTCGGGTCGGGGAGAGGCTGAGAGAGAGGTGGGAGGACCGAGCCGCGATAATGAAAAAGGGGAGGGGCCGGCGGCGGAGGGGGTGGAGTGGAAAATGACCAGGTGGCCGGTGGAAACCCTAGGGTTTTCCTAGGTGGGCTGGATCGGCCACGGGAAGGAGGTGGGCTAGGGGGAGGCTGTCGGTTGGGCTTGCAGGCCTGGCCGGTTGGGAGACATCTCCCCTTTTTTATATTTAAAACGTTTCTCTTTTATTTATTTTTCCTGTTTTAATTTAAAAGCCATTTTCAAACAGTTTTTACATAGGAAAATACCATATAAATTATATTTGTATTTGGGATAAAAGGAGGGGATTAATTGTAACAACAAAATAGGTTTTAATAAAAATAATTTTGGAGTTAGAAAATATGCATGATGCATATGATGATGCACAAATAGAAAAGAACAGACAAATCTAATAGGTGTACTACCCGGGGCCGTTACACCCTTCACCTTCCCCACCTTCAGCATCCTCCATGAAAGTATCACCGAAATGATCAAGATAATTGTCATCGATGAAATCATCCCCTTCTTCATCTTCTTCCATTATAACCCCTCTTTCTCCATGCTTGGTCCAACAATTATAGCTTGGCATGAAACCGTGCCGAAGCAGGTGCAGGTGAACTTCTCTTGAGGAAGAGTAACCCTTCTGATTCTTACAGCCAACACATGGACAGATAACAAAACCCCCTGCTTGTCCGCATTAGCCACCACGAGGAAATCTTTCAAACCCGTAGTGAACTCGCCGGAGAGTCGGTTACCATACATCCATTGCCCATTCATCTGCATTATTATTATATAAAGTATATAATTAACCATCATGCATTTGTTAAACTAACTAGCTAGAAATAATAGAAATTAAACAATGAACTACACACATGCATATTTTATCAATGACACATGAAAGGTTCAACTTGCTAACCGCGATCGAGGAAAAATAAATGAGAAAGCTCAAGTCTGGCTTGGACACTTCATATCATGTTTCTTTCAATCTCTCGGGCATTTCATCGAACACCTTGTGTGCATAAGAGGAACCAAAATCAAACCCACCACCCACTTGTGAAGATTGTGAAGAAAGTGGCACCAAATGGCTAAGTGAGTGTGCTGAACGGGTATATATAGGGGTGGGGCTTTAGTCGCGGTTGGCCTGGCCAACCACGATTAAAGGCCTTCGGGCACCTTTAGTCGCGGTTGGCCAGGCCAACCGCGACTAAAGCTCCTCCCGTCCACCAGCTGGCCACCGAGCGCCCTGGGCCCAGGCCTTTGGTCGCGGTTCGCCTCCCGAACCGCGACTAAAGACCCCATTAGTCGCGGTTCGTATATTTTGGGGACTAATGGGGGCGGATGGAAGGCTCTTTTTCTACTAGTGACCCCTAATGGGCCACCATGTGGAATCCCATTAGGGAAGGCACCACAAACCCTAAAGGGAGAGGGTGCCGGCGGTCAAGATGTGCTGCGCCCGCGCATGTGGTGGAGGATCCACCCCCACGCCTATATAAAGGAGAGGAGAGCTCCTCTCCACATTCACCTCTTAACTCTTTGCTGCTCTCCCTCTCTCTCCCTCAGGCGTGGTTCCGGAGTTTTGGAACCTATACACGGGGTTGGAGATCTCCACCAAAAGCACGTCGTTGTCCTGCTAGATCCTTGGCCGGCTCATCTTCTTCCGCTGCTTCGCTTGAACGGAGCCCAGGGGACGTCGTCTACACTGTACCCGTGTAGAACTAAGGAGGTGCTGCCAGTTGCAGCACTTCACCGCCTATACGTCTACTCGACCTTGAGGTCGGCGTCGCCGTACATGTTCAGCAAATATGTTTCGTTCGGAACATAACACTCTCGGTCTTCAAGGGTATGCACACCAAAACTCCTTCGTTACCTTACATCTGCATATAATAGATCCTGTCTATATTCGTTGGTAGGAGTATTTTTGTTTTCTGCTACGAGACCCTTCAATGGTATCTGAGTGACCTATGCGTAGATGTGTTGGTACGATTAGAACACATAGTGATATGTGAGCATTGATTTATAATTGTCACCCTTCTCACGTGCACTTGTTCTTATCTGATTAAGCGGCCCTAAACTGATCTTACGCGTATGCTTATACAAGACTGGTTCCGTGCTTGACATATGGCTTGTCCCATATAAGCGGCTAGTGGGGTTTCTGCCTCTCTTAATTTAGTTGATACGGTATTTGTAACATAGGGCCGTGAGCAAGGGATTTAAAGCAACAACTAGTCAATCAATATTGTGGTCCGAAAGTTCGTAGGTAAGAAATGATTCTTTCGTGACAGCCCTAACAACCACGTAAAACAAACAAAAGATAAAGTAGATGCGTCTAACTTTGTTTTGCAGAGGGCATGTGATATGGTGTGGTCATGGTAAGTTAAATGATTTTTTCAAAGCCACGGATGTGGAGGCGCCATGGACCTAGTGCCGTGACGGAGCGCTTGATGGAGATGAACGTGCAATGATCATATCATGTCACATATTTAATTTCATATGATGTTATTACTTTATGTAACTTATTTTGTTTGTATTAGATATACGACGATAGCATTATAAGATGATCCTTCAAATTAAATACCAAAACTGTATTCTCCCTTACTGTGCACCACCTATAAAGTTCCCCGTTATGAAGCACGCCGTGATGATCGGGTGTTAGACATCTCGGCATTCGCATACAGTGGGTGTAAGCCATGTTGCACTGCGAAAACACTAAGATTACATTGGTGAGCCTAGCATGTACAAACATAACCTCAGAATACAAGCGATCGAAAGGTTAAGCATTAGTCACATAGTTGATGTGATTGATATGTTGATGTCTACCTTTAAAGCTATCCCACCGGCCATGATGATCAGGGGCAGTGTAGTGAATTAGGACCGTGTAATCACTAAACAACGACGAGTGATGTTCGTTCGAGTGGGAGTTCTTGTAGTTTATTTGAATTAGACATGAACTTATATTATGAGATTAGTCTTGATGTACTTTTGCAAATACCATTATAGATGTCTCGCCCCACCTTCAACCCAGGCCAATTCCTTGAAAAGGGAAACCTAAAACTGATGGGTCCAACTTCATATCCTGGTACCGCACCCCGAGGATTCTCCTCGCTCCTCACAAGATGACCTATGTACTAGAGGATGCGCTAGCTAGGTCACAAGCCAGCCGACACCTCCTCTCAGGATGAAAGGAATGTGTTCCAATCCAAGGCGGATGATTCCTCCTTAATCCAGAGTGGCATGCTCTGTGCCATGGAGGCTGATTTGCAGAAGCTCTTTGAGAACATGGGTGCTTTTGAAATAATCACCGATCTTCATGCTATCTTTGCACCTCAAGCCTCGGCCGAGAGGTATGAAGCCTCTGAGCTATTCTTCTCGGCCAAGATAGAAGAGCACAACTGCTTGAGCGAGCACGTGGTGAAGATGTCTAGCTCAACGACTGAACGATTGGAACGCAAGATTTTGAACGAGCTGGCTACTGATAGGGTGTTGCAATTCCTGAACTACAACATGCAAGGGATGACTAAGTCCCTATCTGAGTTGTACGCGATGCTCAAAATTGTTGAGGTGGAAATCAAGAAGGAGCACAATGGTCAACAAGACCGTGAACCACAAGAAGTCTGGCAAGAATGGCAAGGACGGGAAGTCTAAGAGGAATGGCAAGTCTGTTGCCACTCCATTGAAGGCACCCATGCCTGGTGTCGAGTGCTTTTACTGCAAGGGGGATGATCACTGGAAACACAACTGCCCGAAGTATCTCGAAGATAAGAAGGCCGACAAGATCGCGGGGAAAGACAAAGGTATATGTGATATACATTTTACCTCACAAGTGCTCAAAGTAACACATGAGTATTTGATACCGGTTTTGTTGCTCACATTTGTAACTCTTAGCAGGAGTTATAGAATAAGCGACGCTTGGTAAAGGATGAGGTGACGATGCGTGTTGTCAACGACTGCAAAGTTGATGTGGTGGCTGTCTGGCACTCTTCGGCTTAGTCTACTTTCGGGGTTAATTTTAGTTTTGAATAAATGTTACTTTGTACCCGCATTGAGTATGAACATATAAGTGCGTCTTGCTTGACGCAAGACCGTTATTCATTTAAATCTGGTTGTTCCATTTATATAAATGATGTCTTCTATGTTCATGCACCGAAGATTAATGGTTTGTTCTTATTAAATCTCGATTCTAATGATTCACACATCCATAACATTGATGCTAAAAGATGTAAGCTTACTGATGATAGTATCATCTATATCTGGCATTGCAGTCTATAGGTCATATTGGTGTTAAACGCATGAAGAAGGTCCATTCTGATGGACTTTTAGAGTCACTAGATTTTAAATCTTTTGACAGATGCGAGCCAATACCTTATGGGCAAAATGACTAAGACTTTGTTCTCTAGTGTGATGGAACGGCCCCCAGATTTTAGATACGAGCCATGCCTTATGGAAAAATTGGGGGAAAACGAGTCGCCGCCCTTATCGCCTCTTGTGGGGGAGAAGGGGCGTAACATTGATCGTCTTAATTAGTTTGCTCTGAGTTTGGGGGAGGGGGTTGTACTGGAGCAAACATCAATATATATTTTTCCCTCCGCGCAACAAGCAGTAAAACCAGCCGATATCTTGCCAAAGAGTTTTTGGACAAGATGAAGTGCCAAACATATTTGTGAGAACACCCCAAACAACCCTAGCGACATAACAAGTAAAAACAGATGACTGAAAGTTTCAATCTGATTTTAAAACAAACACACAACATTTCCAGGCCACTGTCGCCTTCTCATATTATCTCGTCGGGGGAGGCAGGCAGTGTACACGAGATCACGAGACCCTCACTGTCCACGCCGGGGATAAGCTCCGGAAGAACAGCACGGCGGACACAGAATCGATCGCGACGCTGATCGTGAGTAGAAGACGTAGTGGGTAAAAACCTCGGACGACCTCAATGCGTTCAAGGAAGGCAGGCAGCACAGTTTCAACTACCGCCGATGTGGCAAAAGCCCACCATAGTGTTCCCGAAGAGAAGGTCGGCACGCTGGAGTGATCGGAGGCGACGCTTGTTACTTCCTCCGGCATGAACGTCCCGGCCGTCCTGATGACGGTGGGCTGCTACAGCGAGGCGTGCCCCTTCATCCTGGAACGCGTCACGACCCTCGCAGTCTTGCTCCTTCTACTGACATGAGCAAAGTGTCATCCGCATGCAACCAGCGACGCCGTGTCCTCTTCACCCCTTTCCAAAACTGTTCTTAACCGGCCCTACTCTCCTCTAACTCCTTTCCTAAACTGATCACGCTGCCGTGCCCTCCTTCAAATTTCACACGCGCTGCGACACTTCCCTCACTCTCCTTCCTCCCCATCTCCAGCCCCTCTCTGCCGCCGCCGCCGCACCAAAGCCCTAGTTTGCTCGTCCACTCGCGACCATGTCGTCGTCGCGCCGTCACCGGAAACTGACCAAACCCCGACGGTATGAGGAGCCTCCGGTCCCTGAGCCAGAGCCGCAGCCGGTGCCAAAACGGCGAGCTCCTGTGCCGCGGCTTCGTCATTTCCCTGTCCAGGGCCGCCGGACGGAAGACTACTCCGATCTGGTCGACGCGAACGAGATCCCACCTCATCTTCCGAAACGGATATACCAGGCCATGGAGCGCCATCTGCCGCCTGCAGTCCTGGTTGCTCCCCGCCTCGAGAAGCTCGCGTTCATGCAGCGCGTCCTCGCCGGCGATGTGCCCTCGCAGGAGGAGTTCGCCCGTGTAAGTCCTTATTTGTATATCTCCGTTTGTTCTAGACTTCTAGTTATGCTTGAAATTAACTGGATTTGAGATTGGACGCAGATGGAGAGCTACGTGCAGTACAGGCAGATGATCTGTTCAACATACAAGGTTTGCACTTGATCTCTGCCGATGTGTATATATGATGGAGGTGTTCTGCACTTTTGTTATTGTTTATTTTCTATCTCCCCACCCCGTTTTTATGAGGAATTTTGCAGCCGTAATTAGCTACAAATCTACAATTAACCTAATGGACAAGTATGACCTGCAAGAAATCATATAGTTTAAAAAAGCCGGCTATCTCATTTAGCCGCGATATTTTTAGAGACTATGAAAGGCTATAGTGAGCTATTCCACTTTGCGGTTTTTCAAAAAATTGGAATAATTCAGTAATATCTTAAAAAACTATAATTCAAACATAATTCATGATACAACTCACAAGTTTTATATAATCATACTGAAGGCAAATTTCAGAAAACAACAAATAAAAAAGAAACAGAAAAGAAATTACAAATACATGAGGTTTAGGGTTAAATTAGAAGCTAATTAGGGACTAAATATGGCTATAGCCGCTATTAGCGTTTTTTTTTTCTTATTTAGCCTACAAATGGCTTAGCCGCAGTGGTAGGTCTCTTAAAAGGCTATAGCCAAGCTATGTCAGGTTATTTAAAACTTTCCAAGAGATACATGAACTTCGCAAAGAGATACATGGTCTTTGTCTTTTCCGACATAAGAAGAAAATAAAATCATCAAAAGGATATACTACATTTTTTCGGCATAGGAAAAGAGGATTTTATTAAGCATTGATAGAGTTCCAATCACAGGTAATGACCTCAAACATTTCCTTAGGGTTGTTCCTAAGCCATGAGCATACTGCCGGTGTCTCTTGAGCTCAACTTATCTGTGCCAGACCGTGAGCAGCACCGTTGGCATCACGCTCAATATTCGCACAAATTGTTCCTCTCTCTCTAACTAGCTCTCTAATGGCTGAAGCTTTAAGGGGATATACACCGACTTACATATCATGCGTGCCTTCCTTTATTAACTCTAGGGCTTCAGTGCAATCCAGTCTAGTGTAATTTTCTGTGTAGTCCAATGCATCGCGCTTCAGTCCTTCGTCCAATGCTTCCAGTTCAGCCTTATTGACCCTTTATGATGTTGAATATAAATACACTGCTTAGTCTCTTTCTACCAGTTTGGACTTATGGTTTAATTGGCTAATGCAATAATTTTTCATGGTATCGAAGCTAAGAATTCTCAAGTTCAAGATCCTGCTCGCGTAGTATTAGAAATAAAAGAAAAAATATTTTGCAACCTCCACCGAACCCATGTTAAAGACTAAAATAGCCTAGATGAATACATTGCCTACTCTTTCTATCAATTTGGACTTTTGGTTCAATTGACTAATGCAACAATTTTTCATATGAGTCATCTACTTTCAGCTTCATTTCCCCCGGTATTGTCGGTGACAATTTCTTTCGGATCTTTTGTCTTCCGTCCCTGTTGGAATTCACCCACGAGTCGATCCCATCAAACCAGATAAATACACGCGATACAAAATTTATCGCCAATACCAGATACATACACGGCAGCTGTCTTTCAACTTGCCTTGCATGCAATGTGGACTTGCACTACTTAAATTCCTACAGAAATTAGTCTTCTACTCTGACTCAAACGAGTATTAGGACAAACACAGAGATACTAGGAAACTAACCCAAACTTATGCACCCTAAGTTTAGATTATTTCCAACAGTCCCCTGCTATCCTGTCTCTCTGGAACCCTTGTTCTTCATGCGGGTAACCATCTATGTTTTAGTACAATCGGCCGCATGGTTTTTTTTTTCCTAATCTTCCCTTTTTATGCTATATATGCACATGTATGGCCGGAATCTCAAATGACTGCATGCTCCATTAAGTTCAGGCGCTGCTTAGATTTTAATTGGGTGGTAAATTGCACGCAACTAGCTAGCTTGTGCACATTACACCCAGTTTTCACTTTTCAGCATGGTTCTAATTGCTTGTTGATTTATATTGTTCCTTCAGCGACATCCTAGGATCTTCATATGTCTCTAGTTGTTTGTAAAATTATGCTCAATCTGTATGTTAACATTTTATTTACTTCTATAAAGTTATTTATGCAATATCTTTCATATGATACGCATGCACTACCATTCTTTCTGATATACAACTATATACTCTATATATCCATTTACTCACGATTTTGCAGCCTCTACATGCCCAACTGTACAAAATGAATCCTCATGCTTTCTTCATGCCATCGTTTCTCCGAGCCATTCGTGGAAATACAATACAAAGTTTCAATGATATCATCCATGAGCCGGTACCTAAAGTGTACACATTTCCCATGTTTCGACCAGCATTCTGCGAAATGCTCATGAACGAGGTGCATATGACCTATATTATCTTGTTGGTCTTTACTAAACAAATTTTAAAAATAAATTAGCGATGATTTACATGTTTTTAGATGTACCTCTTTATACTTGCACATTTTAGATCAACTGATTTAATCATTTTTTGTACTTATAGGTTGAAAATTTTCAAAACTGGGCACATAGAGAAAAACAAGAGATAAATGATCCAAATAACTTTCACAAGCCTAGCCGTGGAACCACTATTTCTGATATTGGAATGAAAGGGATGCTTGATGACCTCATGAAGAAGTTTATCTCACCTATTTCCAAAGGTCATATTTCGCTAGCAAAGCTTATTAATTTATTTTTTGTGAAAGGGGAAATAGTTGTACATAGATTATGAATTCCCAATGATATTTATGCTCTAAATAAATCTACATTTAAAGGAATATATATTTTCATTTCTTCATGTTTTCTACAGTTCTTTTCCCTGAAGTTGGGGGTAGAAGTTTGGACTCTCAACATTCTTATGTTGTTTCATATGGTGGAGATGATGGCGGTGGCAGACCTGTTTGTTCATATGATGGATATGACAATGGCCTAGGTACAGAAGCAAGCATATAACCTTCTTCATCTTGTTTTTGCCAAGTATCCCTTTAGGCCTTTACCATAAAAGAATTAAATGATTGTATATACAAAATAGCCATGCAATAATCCTGAACCTTATGGTCTATATTATTATACATATGTATATATTTTGTTCTTATGGTCATTGAATTATCCCAAACAGAGTGTTGTGTTAGCTTGTGGCACTTGAAGATATTTCATATGAGCTACTAGTATTTTTTAAATATATATAAATGATACACTAACATGGTATATCCTATTTGGTTTCTGGCCTATTTATCTTCTAAGATAGTATTTTGATTCCCACTTTCGGTTGTTAAACCATGATGCTACCATCCTCCTAATGGGTATACCCAAATATATATTTGCAGAGATACATGTGGATGACTCTCATATTACACTAAATGTCTGCCTAGGCAAACAATTTACTCAAGGTCAAATGTTCTTTCTTGGTAGTCGTTGTGGGTACCATGTCAATTCAGAACCACAACTCCAGGTACTTTATTTACACAATAATTTTGCTAGTAGGTAAACTATCCATGGATTTATCCAAAACCTTAATTTTCACTACTTTTTATTATGTACACAACAAAATAAAAATAAGATTTAGTGTTTAGTTACTAAATAAGCATGATCTTATACAATTTTGGTTAGAAATGGGTTACTAATATGGCTAGAATGTATGTACAAGTAATTACAAGAATGAACTTAGTTTCACAGAGATCAGATAAACGTGTTGAGGAAAGTATATTGCATTCAAACATGGCATTTATCCATCATTTACATTTACTGTATTGAAATGGAAATTGAAGTCATGGTATAAATTCTGATATGGTGCGTTAATAAAAAAAATCTCTATATATAAATAAAAGAGCAGGCTTCATGTAACATAGGCGTGTGTACCCATTGGATAGCATGCATAAACAATAATCAAGTGGCAAGGCCAGTAAGGTTACATTTAAGGAAATGTTGTCATTTACTTATATGATGTAATTATTCAGTAAGTAATCTAAACACAATATTTACATCAACAATACGCGTACATATTCGAACTACGGATAATCATTTGTGGGCTAAGAACTTTCCCCGGGTGGCAAGCACTAAAGGAGACTAGTAGAGGGGATATTTGTTTAGAAAATTAAAGTAGTGCAAAATATTTATCTATACTAGACTGTTTGTCAACATTTTCGTTATACTTATCTACATATCTCTGTTAAGCGCTACGACTCGAACCTGGGACGAGAAGTGCACCAAAGCAACCTCTACTATCCACCTACTTATATTTTGATCTCATTATTGTAGGAATGATTTAAAAGTGTTAACTACATATACCACCTTCATTTTTTCTTCTCATTTAATATACATGAATCCACAAAGATGTGACATCTCAATTATTTATAATTATTTTTGCTGGTCCAGGAAATATTTTCGTATTCTCATGTTGTTGGACAAGCCTTGCTATACCATGGTCGCCATCGACATAAAGTATGCCCAACATCTGGATTTAGGGCTAACATGATCATGCAGTGCAAAAGGTACACACACATGCATCTTATTATGGAACTCTAAATATGCATACATATATTTCTAGATGTTGTGTGCATGTTCCATCTTTTTCTTTTGAAGCTTTACTTAAAAATAATTTCTTATATCAATCTTCCTAATGACCAAAGAAACACGATCTTGTTAAGGCAACTTGAAAAATGTTGTAGCATTTATCTCTAGTCATTGACTATATCTACATGCATTGGTTAACAAGAAGAATTTTAGCATTAGTTTTCTTATGGTTGACTATCCGCCATTGAAAAAGTAAGTATTATCTTTAATCACATCAAGTGATTTACTAAGAGTGGTAAAACTAGAATATATGCAATGCTAACCGTAATATCTTCTTGTCAGTGTGGACATATGTATGTCTGCTGTGTGTTCCTTTAAAGATGCTTATGATTGTGTTAGTTTTTGTAGAAGCACAAGCACATAGACACCCATATATTCATTACTAATCATTGTATAATTCCATGATTATTTATCGAGTAACAATGTTGCTTCATCGATATAGTTCATTGTTCAAGGAGGTGACAAAATGCAAGATAGATTTTCCTGACTGGTGCATCGAATGCCTAAAAGAAAACAACGTGTGCAAACATAATATGCCGATACCATGAGGCTGGTAATTGGTATGCTCATCCCCTAAATATTTTTTTTGTATTTTTACTCAAGAACCATCATATTATTTTACATGTATATTATAAGTAACTTTGGTTTTGTCAACTGCTAATTTCAGGTTCTTGTCAAAGTATGGTAATAAAGGATGAGGTCTGTAGGGATAGACCAACATGTTGTGAAATGCTTAATTCACTTTATGCAATATATGTACTCCTTGAGTTTGTTCGGCACATTTTGAAAAAAAGATTGGGCATGACCATTTAATCAGTTTAGCTTGTAGTCTATGTAGCTAATTAACAATGAGACATTGGAGGAGATGGTTATGCATTAATCAAAAATTTGTGCTAAACAATTTCCAATATTCATCCTAGCCTCGAACAAAGGTACAAAATGCTCATTTAAGACTCTTAATTTTATATCATTGTGTGATGTGGTAGACTACTCAAAATGGTGCTGAAAAGCTTCACATGAACCCCATGTGCGATTACCGAAATTTACACATTAGTTTTTGAGTTCATATGTTGGTCACATTGTACACATTGTAAATTTTATATCTTGTGAATATCTTGGGCTCTCTCTCCTGAAAACACTAGTTGTACTAGTGCTCTCTCCCTCCCACACCAGGATAGCACTACCAAGTCCCAATGAAAAATCAAGACGTGACCTTATCCCTTGATCGTTGTCGGGCTTCCCACTCCACTATATCTTCCAATGCGGGGGGGGGGGGGGGGGGGGCTGCTCGCGCGCGCGGGTGGCACGACGAGCAAGGGGGCTGCATGCCCCAGGTAGTGATCAACGTAGTCGAATTTGACTAGTGATCAACGTAGTCGAATTTGACTGCATCCTACGCGCGAACTGGAGCGTCCAGGAGTTCAAGGCGAGCACCCCGTCCAACACCTACACCATGGTTAGGCAACAAAATAGGCCAGTATGCAACATCTTCAAACTGACCAGGCAAAGTGGGAGATGAAGCTGGTGGTGTGTGTGTGCAACATCTTCAAACTGACCAGGCAAACGGAAATGAGTTTTCATCAAAGATAACATCACGGGATATATAAACACGGTTAGATGAAATATGAAGGCACTTATAACCCTTATGCATGAGAAGTATAGCCAAGAAACACACATTTTTTAGAGCGGAACTCGAGTTTGCGATTATTATACGGGCGAAGATGTGGCCAACACACATAACCAAACACTTTGAGAAAAATGTAATCTGGTTCATGGAAGAGAAGCTCAGCAAGAGTCTTCATGTTAAGGAGGCGTGTGGGGAGCCTTAATAAGGAAACAATCAGTGGTGAACGCATCAATTTTGAAACGAAAAGGTACAAAAGCAAGCGCAAGAAGGGTTAGACCAGTTCCAGCTATGTGACGGTGCTTGCGTTTCAGCAGCACCATTTTGCTGATGTGTATGATGACAAGCTATACGGTGTGCAATGCCATGTTTCTGACAGAATGAACTAAAATTTCTGTATTCAACCCCCAATCAGACTGAACATGAACAATTTTGGCATTAAGAAGACACTCAACATGAGCTTGAAATTGCAGAAAAACATCGAACACATCAAATTTACGTTTAAGTAGATAAAGCCATGTAAACCTACTATAAGCATCAACGAAATTGACATAATAACTGTGACCACTGACTGAAGATTGGGCATGGCCCCACACATCCGAATATATAAGCTCAAGAGGAGTCTTGGCAACATGATTTGACGCAGAAAAAGAGAGTTGATGACTCTTGCCTTGCTGACAGACATCACAAACTGCAAGTTCCTTATTACTAGACACAAATGGGAGATCATGGCGACGAAGCACGTGACGAACTATGGGGGTGGTAGGATGACCAGAGCGAGAGTGCCAATGCGACGTAGAGAAGCGAATGCCACTGAGAGCATGCGGGGCGGCATGCACATCAAGTGTGTAGAGACCATGGGGACTCCGACCTCTAAGAAGAACGTCCTGGGTGACTCGATCCTTAACAAAACAAAAAATGAAAATGGTGAAACTCAACAAAAACATCATTATCTAGGGTGAGCTTTTTGAAGACAGTAAATGGCACGTGACTGAAGGAACACGTAGAATAGAATATTACGCAGATGAATAGATTTAGAGGTACGTGAAAGAAGTGATACCTGACCAATGTGAGAGATGTGCATACCTGACCCGTCAACAGTGCGAACCTGGTCGTGGCCGGTGTAGGACTCCCGCGCGTGGAGCTGGGAGAGATCATGTGTCAAGTGATCCGTAGTGCCAGTGTCCATGTTCCAGGTGGGATCAATAGGGTAGGACGAGGTAGTAACCTGTGTTGCCAATTCCGCTTGCTTCTCATTTCCGCGGCCATCATTCCCAATACCTAGGAAATCTTGTTTGAAGCGTCGATTGAAACGGAAGGCGAGATGACCCTCAATGCTGCAAAATTGGCCTTAGCCCCACATGCGGTGCACAGCCATGCCCGACCACGCCCGCCCGAGACAGTGTTGGTGTTGTTGGGGCAGGGCTGGGCGGGTGGCCGGTTCTGCGGCGGCACGCCACCAGACGGGCGAGGTGGCTGCTGCAGACGTCCACCACACCGAGACGCAACATTCACCGAGGGGTCAGAAAATCCTCGGGGCCGAGCTTGAGACGACATTGCTCGGTGTTGAGAAGGCGCGCATATAGTTCACACGGCTGTATCGGAGTATCACGTCCATTGATGTTTTCCACCAGTGCCTCGTAGTCTTCATCGAGCCCATTGAGGATGAAGGAGGTGAATTCCTCATCACGAAGAAGCTGTCCAATTGAGGACAGGGTGTCTGCCATCTCCTTGACCCAGTTGAAGTAGGTCGTGATGGAGGAGTCCAGTTTCTTGATGTCGCCAAGCTTGGTGCGGATAGCCATGGAGCACACCATGGATTGCGAGGAGAAGCTGGAGTCAAGGGTGCCCCAAGCATCGTGAGACGTGGCGGCGAAAATCACCATGCCCGCCACAGACGGAGTGAGCGACGACTAAATAGCTCCAAGGATGGCTTGATCCTGAGCAACCCACTGGCGATGCCCTGGGTTGGCAACCATCATCGGGGCGCCATTGGCCGTGGTGACCGAGAGCATGCTTGGAGGGCACGGCAGAGTGCCGTCAACAAACCCTTCAAGATGGTGACTGCAGAGAAGGGGCAGGAGTTGAGCCCGCCAGAGGAGGTAATTGTCCGCAACCAACTTCACCGTTAGGAGATGTGCAAGGTACACTGGTGCAGGGTCACGGCCGGGAACAAAGTGACGTGCGACCAGAGCTGTAGGAGGAGGCAGCTCCGAGGATGGTGTTTAGGAGGCATGGGGCGGCGAGTGGGTGTCGTACACCACCGGTGGCGCCCAGTAGAACAGCGGATGGCCATAGGGCCCGACACCGTACGTCGAGGCAGGCGCGCCATAGGGAACCAGCGCCTCAGGTGACACGCGTGACGAGGGGAGCGAAGACACTCGGTGACCGCGGGGCAGTTGCGATCGGAGCAGTGACTGCGGCGGTGGAGGAAACAGCAGAGGGCCACATAGAGAGCCTAGACAGCGGCAGGCCAAAGCCTGGCATGGAGATCCCAGCGGCCGTGGTGGAGATCGGCCGGGGTGCAAGTGGCGGCGGCGCGTTCCCGGCGAGGAGCGCCGCAAGGAACGACGATACGAGCGGGGCGGCCATGGGGGAGGCCGACACCAGCATCGTGGAGGTGGTCGAGGCGACGAAGACGGACGTGCCGGTGGACGCAGCCGCGGCGGCGGCGGTTGACTCCGAGGCAGCGGAAGACATCGACCGAGATCAGGCTGATACCATGTAAAACGTAGATGTTCGGGAACGCTCGACACCCCTTAGGGTTGGCATAGGGTTTATATTTATAGTGTACATATATACAGAGTTACACGTATAATACAGAGGATAAGTATATATATACAGTCTAACGGTGGAGATAGAGATGCTGACGTGTGGGCCGAACCGTGTAGTCCTATGTGGAGTTGGTGCTTCCTGTTGCCACCCCAAGTACCGGGTTCGCTTGGGGGTTGCCAACGCCTATATGGGACTCGAGATGACGTGGATTTCTATTGGGGTCTCGCCGGTGGGAGCATTCTTTTTCTTAGACCCCAATAGCTGTATGAGAGTTGCTATGGGCTCACCGATGGAGATGCTCTTACATGCATTATTGGCGATGCAATTTTGGGAGACTAATTATTTTCATGGTAGCGTCCTTGCTTTCTGAATTAATAAGTATCATTATTTGTTTATCTTCAAAATAAAGATAGACCTAGTGGCGTAAGTCATGTCTCGATTCCGCCAATTGCATTGGTGGTATTTACAGGATTTATTACTTTACTAAGTGCCGATGATTGTACCCCTTTGTTCTTGTTAACTATTATTAAGTTTGTGATATCATATCACATGTCCATGAATCAAAATTTAAACCTTATAGCAAAAGTTGTGTCTCGATTCCACGAATTGAGCCAGCGGTGCAACGGGTCATCTGGTATCTATAAACCACTCAGTTTTGTCTCAGTTTCTAAATATTAAAAACACTTCAAAATATATAAACATAACAGTCTATGCGGTGAACATTCACTGTTTGAAGCAACTGAAAATTTCAACTAAGATATTCGAAATTCGAACAAAAATTATGACATTCACAACTGGAATCTGAAAGATGTTATCTCGGGAAGGAAGGTACACAAAAACACAAACAAGACGGCGGATGGGGTCAAACATGGTTGTAAAATAAGTTTAACTACATCCAGAATGCCACAGGAGTCGAGCAGATCTCGTTAAGCTCGTGTCCTTCTACCATCTCGTATGAGCGCGCACTTAGGCGCGTTGTTCTCAGCTCTCCATTTTTGTCATACTTGAGACCAAACTTGGTCACATGCAACACACGAGAACGGCGTAGATCCCGACAACATTTGGAAGGCTGATTATGTTTGTGGACGAGAGACTCAATCAAGCAGTAGGTGCTATTGCCCATGTAGAGAAGGGTGGCACCTAGGTGCCTCTCGTCGTCTGCAGAGAAGAGCTGATCCTTGCCAAGCTTCCAGGCTGGCATGGAACTGCAATTGTCCACGGTGGCAACATCACATGAGCAGACATAGCCGATACCGCCTTTGTGACGGCATAGTCCAACCCAAGCATCAAGCTCGTCGTCGAAGTAGGCTTGGCCTTTGAAAGGCATGAGCCAGCTTCCTTGGCATCTCCAGCTGAGGTTCTCAGTGTTCAAGGAGAAGGTGCATTTCTGCTCATACTCCGAGACGAAGAGTGTCCGGCCATCAGGGTGCACTACATAGGATATGATGCAACTAGACTTGAACGGAGCCAAGGCTGAGAGTATGGTCCAAGACCACTGCGTCTGACTGTCTTCGTTGCAGGGTGGCGGAGCGCCAAGCACACACACACTGGTGGACACTATCATGTAAAGCTCGCCGGCTACGGAAGCGAAAACAGGTTTGGGATAAACCTTCTGGCCAGCAGGGTGTGCGCAGACGGTGAGCCCCAGCGTTTGTGTGTCGAGCACAGGGAAAGCGTTGTCGGCTTCGCTGGATACTGGCATGGCAAGGATGTTGGTGCCATGCCCGCCGAAATACCACAAAAGGCCGTGAGGGGCCCTAAAGCGAATAACGGGGGGCTCTGGGAGGGGCTCCGCATATTGCTCAATGGTGTCGGCGTCAGTATCGGCGTCGAGGTCTATCTTCCGCACGCTGTATCCATTTTCCCAGTCATCCACCACGAGATAGAGATGCTGACGCGGCTGCTGCGGCAGCAGCCGCTTGGCCGTGCGGCCACATGACTGAAGCATGCACTGCCGCTTTGACATGTTGTCTTCCCCCTCTCTCCTTCGGGTCTCTGTTGTTGTGATCTTTGTGTTGCCAACAAATAGATCAACTCCTCAGAATAAGAAAACATGGACCGGCCCCTAATAAAGAAGCAAGACGAGGTTGATTCAGAAGCGGTTCGGTTTGATCGTACCCGAATTCCACTCGATCAGATCAGGAGTCCTGTCCACGTTTCAGTCCTTCTACTGGCATGCAGCCAGCGATTTGTTCCCGTCGTCCTCTTCACTCCTTTCCAAAACTGTTCACGCTCCTCTAACTCCCTTCCAAAACTGATCACGCTGCCGTGCCCTCTGCTCAAATTTCACACGCGCTGCGACTCCCTCTCCTTCATCCCCATCTCCAAACACCCTCGCCACCGCCGCCCCCGCCCCCGCCGCACCAAAGCTAGCCCTAGCTTGTTCGTCCGCTCGCGACTATGTCGTCGTCCCGCCGTCACCGGAAATTGACCAAACCCCGACGGTACGTGGAGGAACCGCCGGTCCCTGAGCCAGATCCGCAGCCGGTGCCAAAACGGCGAGCTCCTATGCCACGGCTTCGTCATTTCCCTAAAAAGGGCCACCCGACGGAAGACTACTCCGATCTGGTCGAGGCGAACGAGATCCCACCCCATCTTCCGAAACGGATATACCAGGCCATGGAGCGCCATCTGCCGCCTGCAGTCCTAGGCGCTCCCCGCGTCGACAAGCTCGCGTTCATGCAGCGCGTCCTCGCCGGCGACGTGCCCTCGCAGGAGGAGTTCGCCCGTGTAAGTCCTTACGTGTGTATCTCCGTTTGTTCTACACTTCTAGTACACTTGTTATGCACCTATGCAGTTATGCTTGAAATTAACTGGTTTGGAGATTGCACGCAGAACGAGAGCTGCATACAGTACAGGCAGCTGATCTGTTCAACATATAAGGTTTGCTTTTGATCTCTGCCGATGTGTATATATGATGGAGGTGTTCTGCACTTTTGTTATTGTTTATTTTCTATCTCCCCACCCCGTTTTCATGAGGAATTTTGCAGCCGTAATAAGCTACAAATCTACAATTAACCTAAATGGACAAGTATGACCTGCAAGAAATCATATAGTTTAAAATAGCCGGCTATCTCATTTAGCCGCGATATTTTTAGAGACTATGAAAGGCTATAGTGAGCTATTCCATTTAGCGGTTTTTCAAAAAATTGGAATATTTCAGTCATATCTTAAAAAAACTATAATTCAAACATAATTCATGATACAACTCACAAGTTTTATATAATCATACTGAAGGCAAATTTCAGAAAACAACAAAATAAAAAGAAACAAAAGAGAAATTACAAATACATGAGGTTTAGGGTTAAATTAGAATCTAATTAGGGACTAAATATGGCTATAGCCCCTATTAGCGTTTTTTTTCTTATTTAGCCTACAAATGGCTTAGCCGCAGTGGCAGGTCTCTTAAAAGGCTATAGCCAAGCTATGGCAGGTTATTTAAAACTTTGCAAGAGATACATGAACTTCGCAAGAGATACATGGTCTTTGTCTTTTCCGACATAAGAAGAAAATAAAATCATCAAAAGGATATATTACATTTTTTCAGCATATGAAAAGAGGATTTTATTAAGCATTGATAGAGTTCCAATCACAGGTAATGACCTCGGACATTTCCTTAGGGTTGTTCCTGAGCCATGAGCATACTGCCGGTGTCTCTTGAGCTCACTTATCTACCGTGAGCAGCACCATTGGCATCACGTTCAATATTCGCACAAATTGTTCGTCTCTCCCTAACTAGCTCTCTAATGGCTGAAACTTTAAGGGGATATAGACCGACTTATATATCATGCGTGCCTTCCTTTATTAACTCTAGGGCTTCAGTGCAATCCAGTCTAGTGTAATTTTCTGTGTAGTCCAATGCATCGCGCTTCAGTCCTTCTTCCAATGCTTCGGCCAGTTCAGCCTTATTGGCCGTGTATGATGTTAAATATAAATACACTGCTTAGTCTCTTTCTATCAGTTTGGATTTTTGGTTTAATTGGCTAATGCAACAATTTTTTCATGGTATCGAAGCTAAGAATTCTCAAGTTCAAAATCCTGTTCGCGTAGTATTAAAAATAAAAGAAAAAAGATTTTGCGACCTCCACCGAACCCATGTTAAAGACTAAAATAGCGTAGATGAATACATTTCCTGGTCTTTCTATCAGTTTGGACTTTTGATTCAATTGACTAATGCAACAATCTTTCATATGAGTCATCTACTTTCAGCTTCATTTCCCCTGGTATTGTCAGTGACAATTTCTTCCGGTCCGTAATTAATGTGCACAAGCTAGCTAGTGCGTGCAATTTTGTGAGAAACCACCCAATTAAAATCTAAGCAGCACCTCAACTTAATGGAGCATGCGCAAGGCAAGTTGAAAGGCATTTGTCGTGTATGCATCTGGTATTGGCGATAAATTTTGTGTCGCGTGTATTTATCTAGTTTGATGGGATCGACTCGTGGGTGAATTCCAACAGGGGCGGAAGACAAAAGTATGGGGCGTATCAGGTGGAAACGGCCAGATCCTGGAAATCTGGAAATTTTCGTTATGGGCCGTAGGATCATGTACCAGTGGTTCAGATGGTCCTGATGGTCGTTTTACAAAAAAGCGCCCGCAGCCACACTTCACAGTTTGCAGTGAGGACCTTCATAGATCTCTGTCTTGAAAAATCAGCGTCACCAGTACATGCTGTGCCTTACGTTGCTGGACTTTCCTGTGCCACTTAAATTGTTCCAGGACCATCCTGTGCCAATTGTTCTATGATCTGACAAGTTGGGCTGAAAAGATTGACCAGATTTTTCTGTGCGTGATAACGGATTTAAATATTCTATTCTGGTTAAAGTTAGGACTAGTGTTCTTGTCAAGTAAAAACGAGAACTGACTAATCAAACTGCATAATTAAATAATAATACATAACTTTCAGATAACGAAACATGTCATCAGCCATCAGGTTTTCTCTATTTCACAAACAGCATAAATCTTCAAACCAATTAAGTTAAAAGATATCAATTAAGCATCTCTATGCCTTCCGAAAGACTGAAACCACCGTCTGGAAACATGAAACATGGCATCAGCCATCAGGTGGCCAGTGTAAAGATTGCATTCATATTAGTTCTAGGAAGGGACAATTAGTACATAACTTCCAGATAATATACATATTTCTAATACTACTAGAGAACTGGTCAACTGCTATCTTGCGGCAAACTTCTGAATGCACCCGCGGAAATGCATAGTTGTGCTCCAAGTATCTGCAGATAAAATTCAAAAGGTTCCTGAGTAGACAATGAGAGGACAACAGAAAAATCTTATCAATTCCAAGAAATTATCTATGCAGAAGGTTTTGTTGTAGCCCAGAAACATTTCTGTACTAAAATTGCAGGATATTATTAATTTGCCACTGACATTTCTGTACTACATGTGTTCGCCCACTAGTAAAATAGCACTTACAGTGGTAAAGACCATTTCACTCAGGATTCAGGCACGAAAATTTCAGATAAGATGTTCTGGGCACATCGCTTTATACTTACCGATCACCTTATAATGAAGATACACCCTATATATTATTACCTTGGGTAATATACAACTATTTAGCATGCCACATGAATGTGTTGACGAGCCTTTGAATAAACGAGTTGTCATTTTAAACTTGCAAAACAAAAATGGAGACGAGTGGATACATTACCTGCATGCTACTGTGTGGATTTTGTATGACAAGTGCGCTTATCATGTGTACCCAGCTGGTGACATAAAGAACACATCCGTATTGTCTTTCCCTTCTCCTTGTCCCCAGCGACCTTGCTTTTTTTCACTCCCTTGTCCAAGTGTCCTTTAATTCTCTTGCATTTCCCAGGAGAGCGAACATCAGATGGTGGATGTATTTCAATTTGGGAAGGAATGCTACAGCCGAGGAAAGACTCAAATTCATCCTTCCTTGTTTGTTTGTCCGCTGGAACCATTTTTCTAATAGTATCCACAAGATTGGCGAGACATGTTGTAACTATGTCCATGGTTTCAACTGAGTGTGCAGCCAAGCGAATGGATTCCTCGAAGTCCTTACGTGCACTAGAAGTTTTGTTTTCCATTGCTAAATCCAGGGGGCTCTTTGCCTTCTCTTCCAAGAGGTTGCCATCTTCATCAAACATGGCTTTTTTTTTGCACAGTTTTGTCCATCTTTTCAGAATGAACTGGCTTGGAAGTTGGTCAATCCTTGCACCTCTCAAAACAAGAATAACATGACGACATGGAATACCATGAGACTTAAATAGCTTGCAGGTGCAATGAGCATCCATTGTTGCTGTGTTAAGTACTACCTCTCGAACCTTGGAAGATCGGCCATCACTAATTAATGTGGTTTTCTCCTCCCCCTCATGTCTCATACTCTCAACAACACAGTATTCACGAGCTGCGAGGATCTCTTTCTGTAATGCATCAAACACCTTGTGCGTGAAGACACTACTAGCATGCTTCTCTATTTTCCATGATGTTCGCAGCTCAGGCATTGATTGCAAATTGGCATTCTCTTCAATCAACTCATTGTGGCGTTGCTCCTCTAAGGCAGTTACAAACCTGAGCCAGAACTCGACTAATGCATACTTGTAACCAATGAAATGGCTAAAAAAACTGTTCGCACTCTCTGACCTAGAGGTGGTCCTCAGAATTCCAGCCAGATATATGTCCTTATAGTACGCAGGCACCCATGACTCACGAATTGAATACCTATCAGCAAACCAGGTGTTATCTTGCAAAGAAAAATCATTGATGAGGGCAGACCAGGCCTCCTCAAATTCTATTGCAGTTTCAGAACCCCAAACACATGAATTGAGGCGGGCATAGAAATCGTCATTGTTCCTCAAAGAAGGTTCCACCTTCTCAGGGACCTTTCGCATAATGTGCCACATGCATAGGCGATGCATAGTTGATGGAAGAACTTTGTCAATAGCCATCTTAATACTAGCAGCTTCATCTGTTATTATGAGGCTAGGCTTCTTTCCTCCCATTGCCTTCAAAAAGGTCTCAAACACCCAGATATACGACTCTGCCTTTTCATTGGAGATAAGTGCCGCACCAAGGAATATTGATTGCTTATGGTGGTTCACTCCTGTGAAAGGTGCAAATATCATATTATACTGATTGGTTGTATATGTTGAATCAAAAGAGATAACGTCTCCAAAATGTGAGTAGTTCTTCCTAGAAGTTGTATCAGCCCAAAATATGTGCACCAATCGCCCCTTCTCATCCAGCATGTAATCAAAGAAGAATGCTGGGTTGGCTTCCTTCCTCCTAGCTAGATTGTCAATGAACATCTGTGCATCTGAGGTATTTATAGCGCATTTCAAGTAGCGATGATAATTTTGAAAATCTCTCTTTGTGCAACCTACTTTGGCAAACCCACCATCTCCGACACGAAGTAAGCGGTAGGCCGCAGAGGTGCCAATGCTTGCTGTGTGGCATGTGAACAGTGAACTCTTTGCACTGTCACTAACTTCTCTATTCGATCTCAGGAATTGTTGCTTGCTAGGCGAGGCTAACTCATGTGTATGGTCCTCAAAAAATGCTGTCACAATGTATTTATTGCCTTTCCATTTTAGAGTTATCATTGCCTGGCAGTCACACCTAGTAACTTTTGTCTTGCGCTTAATCTTGGTTTGCTCTTTCTCTGATCGCCAGCCACGTCCATTGCAATAGAATCTCTTCCACACTTGTTCATTTCCAACGGTTCTACTCTGCCCTTTCCGTACAGAAAAACCAACACTATGGGCATACGACTTGTAGAAGTGCTCAGCCTCACCCAAATCTTTGAACTCCATGCCTATGGCTGGTTTTTTTGCCTCGTCACATTCAGGGGTCCAGGAGGTAATCTGAAATGTGATTATAATATCAAATGAGTATCAGTAACCACAACCATGCAAGAGATGGAACAACATATTGAAGTCTAGAGATACGCACACAAAATGGAATGCTCCTGCTGCTCGTTGGCGTACTAAAGCAATCTGATATGGTAGAGCTCGTGACAACAATGGATTCAGCATCAGCACAATCTTTTGTTTCCATAGGACACGATGACATCTCACTCTCCACGTGATCCATACAAGCTGCTATTCTTGCATACAGAAGACAACTTCAGAATGTATTACCAGAGAAAACAACAGATTTCGTTCTGCATCAATGATTTTGAATCATTTTCAGGTAAACATAATCAATCTTATAACAAATATGGAATATGTAGGAGAAAATCCAAGTTCTAGTACAGAACACAGTACAAGTAATTTATGTACTGGTAAATGTTTAGCAAATCGTGTAAGTGCAGCGTCACATGCAGCAAAAACTGCTTATGTCCTTTCTCTGAACATGTCAGCTCTATTGAAAATAAAAGCATTTCAAGCTCACCATTTTACTAAATATAGCTCAGAATTCAGAATGCAAACAATGAAACACTGAACTGATATCTAAACTGACCACATCATCATCATGACACAACCATTAAGAAAATGATGACAGTGTGGTAATATATGTTTCTCCATCTTACTTTTGTGCTAATGAAAAAAAAGTTGTACCTCTTGGAAGAGCTGAACACTACGTAGCTTCAGTTTTTTTCCAATTAAACGAGAGCACTTCTTTTACAGCCAGATTCTGAATATCTGATTGCCTATACAGTATTGGTAAAACAGACATATTCAAAAGCGTGAACTTAGGATCAGATCTTTAATGGCAACAATTATCTATCAATAAAGATTGTGATCCTGAAACAATATATGCTCAAATATTTCCCAATGTGCATGCCATAAATAAATACATGTTCTTTCTGATGCACCCACTAGATACAAAATTTCGTAAGTAGTATTAGCCAGTCCTCACATCCACTTCTTATTTCTTATTTAAAAAAATCTTCCTCCGTTAACCCCCTCCTAAATATCCAGATCAATCAAACTGGAAGACTGGCTGAGTTAAAGTTGGCTTTTAGAAGATGCATATGATTCTATCTGCTGATGAAGAATCCCCGAAGATTACCTGGAGAGCAAGGTCGAACAGGCGGAGAACTTGCAGATCTCCTTGGCAATGCGGCAGACCTCCTAATTGTCAAGGCGGCGCTCGCCCTCGTCCCATGATCGACAGCCTAACGCACATGGAGGCGAGGGGACGAGGCTACGAGGTGCGACCAAGCGAAGATCTATCTGGCACGAGATCTGGCATGCTGGACTAAGCTGGGTGGGGCACCATAGCCATGGTGCTCGCCTGCTCGATCTGAGTTGGGGAATGGGGAGCTGAGAGGTGGAGAAGAAGGGGATCTCGATGTTCTGTACTGATGTCCTATGGAATAGGGACGGGAGAGGAACAGAATAGACAAGAGGGGGTTTTCTGCAAATCGCAGGATGGTGGAAACAGAACAGGAGATCTGACCGTTCGTATCTAATCCGACGGGACGGACGCAAATTTTCAGATTTGCAGGATGTAGTTCATTTTCACATGATACGTTCCCCAATTGGAACCATGCTGAAAAGTGAAAACTGGGTGTAATTGCTTGTTAATTTATATCTTATTTTTGATGACTTGGAAGACAAAATAACATAAACATCATATATCGTTCCTTCAGCGACATCCTAGGATCTTCATAAGTTTCTAGTTGTTTGTAAAATTATGCTCAAATGTGTATCTGTATGTTAACTTTTTATTTACTTCTATAAAGTTATTTATGCAGTATCTTTCATATGATACGCATGCACTACCATTCTTTCTTATATACAACTATATACTCTATATATCCATTTACTCACGATTTTGCAGCCTCTACATGCCCAACTGTACAAAATGAATCCTCATGCTTTCTTCTTGCCATCATTTCTCCGAGCCATTCGTGGAAATACAATACAAAGTTTCAGTGATATCATCCATGAGCCGGCACCTAAAGTGTACACATTTCCCATGTTTCGACCGGCATTCTGCGAAATGCTCATGAACGAGGTGCATATGACCTATATTATCTTATTGTTCTTTACCAAACAAATATTAAAAATAAATTTGCGATGATTTACATGTTTTTAGATGTACCTCTTTATACTTGCACATTTTAGATCAACTGATTTAATCATTTTTTGTACTCATAGGTTGAAAATTTTCAAAACTGGGCACATAGAGAAAAACAAGAGATAAATGATCCAAATAACTTTCACAAGCCTAGCCGTGGAACCACTATTTCTGATATTGGAATGAAAGGGATGCTTGATGACCTCATGAAGAAGTTTATCTCACCTATTTCCAAAGGTCATATTTCGCTAGCAAAGCTTATTAATTTATTTTTTGTGAAAGGGGAAATAGTTGTACATAGATTATAAATTCCCAATGGTATTTATGCTCTAAATAAATCTACATTTAAAGGAATATATATTTTCATTTCTTCATGTTTTCTACAGTTCTTTTCCCTGAAGTGGGGGGTAGAAGTCTGGACTCTCAACATTCTTATGTTGTTTCATATGGTGGAGATGATGGCGGTGGCAGACCTGGTTGTTCATATGATGGATATGACAATGGCCTAGGTACAGAAGCAAGCATATAACCTTCTTCATCTTGTTTTTGCCAAGTATCCCTTTACCATAAAATAATTAAATGGTTGTATATGCAAAATAGCCATGCAATAATCCTGAACCTTTCTCATGTCTATATTATTATACACATGTATATATTTTGTTCTTATGATCATTGAATTATCCCAAACAAAGTGTTGTGTTAGTTTCTGACACTTGAAGATATTTCATATGAGCTACTAGTATTTCTAAATATATATGGATGATACACTAACATGGTCTATCCTATTCGGTTTCTGGCTTATGTATCTTCTAAGATAGTATTTTGGTTCCCTCTTTCGGTTGTTAAACCATAATGCTACCATCCTCCTAATCAGTATAACCAAATATATATTTGCAGATATACATGTGGAGGACTCTCATATTACACTAAATGTCTGCCTAGGCAAACAATTTACTCATGGTCAAATGTTGTTTGTTGGTAGTCGTTGTGGGACCCATGTTAATTCAGAAGCACAACCCCAGGTACTTTATTTACACAATAATCTTTCTAGTAGGTAAACTATCCATGTATTTATCCAAAACCTTAATTTGCACTACTTTTTATTATGTACGCCTCAAAATAAAAATAAGATTTAGTGTTTAGTTACTAAATAAGCCTGATCTTATACAATTTTGGTTAGAAATGGGTTACTAATATGGCTAGAATGTATGTACGCGTAATTACAAGAATGAACTTAGTTTCACAGAGATCAGATAAACGTGTTGAGGAAAGTATATTGCATTCAAACATGGCATTTATCCATCATTTACATTTACTGTATTGAAATGGAAATTGAAGTCATGGTATAAATTCTGATATGGTGCGTTAATAAAAAATATCTATATATACATAAAAGAGTAGGCTTCATGTAACACAGGCGTGTGTACCCATTGGATAGCATGCATAAACAATAATCAAGTGGCAAGGCCAGTAAGGTTACATTTAAGGAAATGTTGTCATTTACTTATATGATGTAATTATTCAGTAAGTAATCTAAACACAATATTTACACCAACAATACGTACATATTCAAACTACAGATAATCATTTGTGGGCTAAGAACTTTCCCCGAGTGGCAAGCACTAAAGGAGTAGTGCAAAATATTTATCTAGACTAGACTGTTTGTCAACATTTTCGTTATACTCATCTACATATCTCTTTCAAGCACTACGACTCGAACCTTGCACGAGAAGTGCACCAAAGCAACCTCTACTATCCACCTACTTATATTTTGATCTCATTATTGAAGGAATGACTTAAAAGTGTTAACTACATATACCACCTTCATTTTTTCTTGTCATTTAATATACATGAATCCACAAAGATGTGACATCTCAATTATTTATATTTATTTTTTCTGGTCCAGGAAATATTTATGTATTCTCATGTTGTTGGACAAGCCTTGCTATACCATGGTCGCCAGCGACATAAAGTATGCCCAACATGTGGATTTAGGGCTAACATGATCATGCAGTGCAAAAGGTACACACACATGCATCTTATTATGGAACTCTAAATATGCATACATATATTTCTAGATGTTGTGTGCATGTTCCATCTTTTTCTTTTGAAGCTTTAATTAAAAATGATTTCTTATATCAATCTTCCTAATGACCAAAGAAACACGATCCTGTTAAGCCATCTTGAAAAATGTTGTAGCATTTATCTCTAGTCATTGACGATATCTACATGCATGGGTTAACAAGAAGAATTTTAGCCTTAGTTTTCTTATGGTTGGCTATCCGCCATTGAAAAAGTAAGTATTATCTTGAATCACATCAAGCGATTGACTAAGAGTGGTAAAACTAGAATATATGTAATGCTAACAATAATATCTTCTTGTCAGTGTGTACATATGTATGTCTGGTGTGTGTCCCTTAAAGATGCTTATGATTGTGTTGGTTTTTGTAGAAGCACAAACACATACACACCCATATGTTCATTACTAATCATTGTATAATTCCACGATTATTTATTGAGTAACAATGTTACTTCATCGATATAGTTCATTGTTCAAGGAGGTGACAAAATGCAAGCTAGATTTTCCTGATTGGTGCATCGAATGCCTAAAAGAAAACAACGCGTGCAAACATAATATACCGATACCATGAGGCTGGTAATTGGTATGCTCATCCCTTAACTGATTTTTTTGTATTTTCACTCTAGAACCATCGTATTATTTTACATCTATATTATAAGTAACTTTGGTTTTTGTCAACTGCTAATTTCAGGTTCTTGTCAAAGTATGGTAATAAAGGATGGGGTCTCTAGGGATAGACCAACATGTTGTGCAATGCTTAATTAACTTTATGCAATATATGTACTCCTTGAGTTTGCTCGGCACATTTTGAAAAAAATATTGGGCATGACCATTTAATAAGTTTAGCTTGTAGTCTGTGTAGCTAATTAACAATGAGACATTGGAGGAGATGGTCATGCATTAATCCAAAATTTGTGCTAAACACTTTCCAATATTCATCCTAGCCTAGAACAAAGGTACAAAATGCTCATTTAGGACCCTTAATTTCATATCATTGTGCAATGTGGTAGACCGCTCAAAATTGTGCTGAAAAGCTTCACATGAACTACCCATGTGCGATTACCGAAATTCACACATTATTTTTTGAGTTCATATGTTGGTCACATTGTACATATTGTAAAATTTATCTCTTGTGAATACCTTGGGCGCTCCCTTCTGAAAATACTAGTTGTACTAGCTCTCTCTCCCTCCCACACCAGGCTACCAGCTACCAAGTCCCATTGAAAATTCAAGACACGACCTTATCCCTTGGTCGTTGTCGAGCTTCCCTTACTCCGCCAGATCAGCTGGCATGAACCTTCTCAACAAGGCCAGTCCATGGTGACCTCGTTAACTAAAAAACTAGCCGATACTGCCATCTCTCCTTTGCTTAGATCGATCAATGATGAAACTACTTCATCATTGTGTGTGACCACTACCGAGTACAATATGGAGGTCTCCTCCAACACTCCACATCTCATGTACAAGATATGTGGCCGAGACACTCCCTGCTCCATACGATCTGGCCCACTAGCATAAACAAGTGAGTAGAATTACGGATAACGTGGAGGCAACACATGCAACGCCAACTCAACACTCATTAGGAACCACCTACTATTACGACAACATGGACAACAACCTCGAGAGTGCGGGTCCATGTAGAGCTCCGAGGTCCGTGTTCTTTTCGGTTGATGGCAAGCTATATTTAACTCAAAATTTGTATTTTTACTCAAGAACCACCTTACTATTTTACATCTAGATTGCAACAAACATTGGTTTCTATGTCATTGGTAATTTTAGGTTCTTATCAAAGTTGGCAATAAAGGATGAGGTTTCTAGCTAGGGATCCACCAACATATTGTAGCATGCTTAATTTATTGTATCCAATATATGTGCTCCTTGAGTTTGTTTAACATATTTAAAAAAAGTTGTGGCATGCTCGTTTAATCACTTTGGCTTATTGGCTGTCTACCTAATTAATATGCATTAATCCAAAACACTGTAGACAACACTTGCCAATATCCATCCTAACCTACAACAATAGTATAAAAAGGATCATTTAGGACCCCTTAATTGCATTTAGTTTTGTTATTTTCTACACGGCCCACAACTAAGTGTAAAAAATCATATGTGAAATGCTTCACGCTAACCTGTCCATGTGCGATGTCTGAAATTCAGACTGTTTTCTGAGTCTGAACCACAACACACATTGTGAATCTTAGCCCTTGTGAATACTGTATTTTCCCATGGGAACTATATTAAAAAGGTATATAACCGTATCACTCATGGGAAACCTAGCTGTTTCTCGCTCCTAGATTGCTCTCTTCCCTTCATTTAGTCTCTTTGTCCCCGAGAGCTCTCTCTCTCTCTCTCTCTCTCTCTCTGCAGGTTGCAGATAACCAAGAACCATTGCAAAATCAAGCTGCAACCTAACGCGTTGGTCATTGTTCATCCTCCCAATCAATAATATTGTCGGGATTTTCAACAGCGTCAACACATGTCACGATGGGCCTGCATCTAGTGATGGCTTGGGGATCCGTGCACACAGCCACAAACTGACTCAGAAGTGGTGGTGTGGGTGCCACACCACCGACAAATATGTAACAATGGCGTGCTGATCACAACGCCATAATTAATGCCCGATATGGCTCATGCACCGGGCCCAGTTAACAATCGGACCACAATGGTGATGTTGCTCTTTTTACGACACCACTTGTACTAACAATGGCGTGGTAAAAGATGGTGTGTCACTAATTACATGTCCCCTATAAGCTATTATCTACTAGTGTGTGAATCCTACAATAAAATTTAACTACCCATGTGATGAGTATATTAAGAAGATCACACAAAAAAATGAAGATTAAGGTAATGAGTTGACTAACTAGAAGCGATAAGGTGCCTCTTCAAGTTTGCACAAAGAGAGAGGAGGATGTTAGTATGGTCATGGTGTGGCGACGTCTGCCAGCTGGCTCCTTTGTGGAGGTCGGATGATGTGCCTCACGAAGGTAGTGATGGTGCTTGGTGAACGGTACCCCATGCATGGTTTCTCGTCAAGGGAACAACAAGGCTATGGCAATCAATTGGTGAATTGAGGAAGGATGAGGGTTCTAGGGTGGCAACAACAAGGAATGTTACGTTTTCTCTATGTGGTAGCACAAAGGAAAAGAACATAAGGTGGAGGCAGCACTTTGTTGGCGGTTTGAGTCGACAGTCATACAGGGGATTTTTTACATGGAAAAAGGAGATAATCAATACCACATGAGAAACTACCGAAATGATAAAGTGGGCCCCACATATTTTTGGTTTCTCGACTTCACCATGTCAGTGACTGCTCGAGGAAGCTCGCTAAATTACACAATGTTCTAAAAATAACATTGGTTTTGCATTTTTTCCAAGCCATCATGTTAAGGCTTCTAAATTTTTGATGCTCCTAGTTCTATGAAGTATTAATGAATCCTGGATTGATGTTATCCTGGCTTGTCGAACTCATGGACTCAGAGTTTAAATGTTTCACTGACAATAAGCACTGGCTGTTGTAACATGATGATCTAGATTGTAGAATGTATCTGGTATTAGATGGTTGTGGCCTACTACTTTTTTTTGCCCCTATTTTCTCTGTTTTTCCCATGTTTTTTGCCCAGTTTGCTCCGACATGCATGTTTTGGCCCTGAATTACAATGATATTTCAGCAAAAATTTGCGCAGTTTTTGGTCGGTTTTTGAACTGGATTCGAATGACAATTTTCTTGTTTATCCGAATGGAAAATTAAAAGCACTCAAATTTTCTTTTTTTTACCACACCACTGGTACTAACAATGGCGTGGTAAAAGAAGGTGTTTCACTAATTACATGTCCCCTGTAAGCTATTTTCTACTAGTGTCTGAATCCTACAATAAAATTTAACTACCCATGTGATGAGTAGACTAAGAAGATCACGCAAAAACAACGGAGATTAAGGTAATGAGTTGACTAACTAGGAGTGATAAGGTGCCCCTGGAAGTCTGCATCAGAGAGAGACGAGGAGTGTAGTATGGTCATGGTGTGGCCACGTCTTCCGGCAGGCTACTACGAGGAAGTCGGACGATGTGCCTCACAAATGTTAGTGATGGTGCTTGGTGAACGGTACCCAATGAATGGCTTCTCGACAAGGGAACAAAAAGGCTATGTCAATCAATTGGTGAACTGACGGAGGATGAGGGTTCTAGGGTGGCAACAATAAGGAATGTTAGGTGGTTCCGCTATTTGGTAGCACAAAGGAAAAGAGCATAAGGTGGAGGTGGCACTTTGTTGGCGGTTTGAGAGTCGGTAGTCAAACTGGAGATTTTTACATGGAAAAAGGAGATAATCAATACCGTGTGAGAAACTACCGAAATGAGAAAGTGGGCCCCATATATTTTTGGTTTCTCGACTTCACCATGTCAGTGACCGCTCGACGAAGCTCGCTAAATTACACAATGTTTTGAAAATAACATTGGCTTATGCATTTTTCCCCAAGCCATCATCTTAAAGGCTTCTAAATTTTTGATGCTTTTCTAGCTAGTTCTATGAAGTTTGAATGACTCCTGGATTGATGTTATCCTAGCTTGTCAAACTCGTAGTCAAATGTTTCACATGCTATAAGCACTGGCTGTTGTAACATGATGATCTAGATTGCAGAATATATTTGGTATTTGATGGTTGTGACCTACTACTTTGTTTTTGCCCCTATTTTCTCTGTTTTCCCCATGTTTTTTTGCCCAGTTTGCTCCGACATGCATGTTTTGGCACCGAATTACAATAATATTTCAGTGGAAATTTGCACAGTTTTTGGTCAGTTTTTGAGCTGGATTCGAATGACAATTTTCCTGTTTAGCCGTATGGAAAACTGAAATCAATCAAATGAATGTCAATATCAGCACCCGGTGATCTTTTTTGCTGAAACTGAAAGTCGAAACCATGGATATATTATCCTACAAGGTTTGCACTTCATTTGGCGATATGATGGAGGTGTTATGCAAAATTAGATTTGTTTATTTATGATTTTCTCGCTGCTGGTGGTGACTCGTATTTCAAACTTTTGATGATGAATTTTCTGATATTTTGGTTAACTTTTGAAAACAGGAAGGAGAGCTTTGAAATATATATATATATATTTTTTTTTTGGAAATTGTGAACTTTGGAGAACTAGCTTCCAACCACCCAATTTTGAGCTTTTCAATTTATTGAACTATGATTTTGAACCAATAATCTATGAAAAAGGGAGATCGGATTGATTTTGTGCGAGAAAAATATGGGTCTATTATAGAAGTTCGCAAGGAATACAAAGCATCCCAAAAATAATAAATTTTACATTGAGATTATTGGGCCATATAACGATCACTATTGCCGCCAGAGCGAGCTACCACCGCTTCCCTACTGGAGCCAGCCTAACGTTGTTGATGATAACTAGAGAGTCTTCCTGCACGTGCCTCAAGGGACTAGCGCCCTAGAGCCGAAGTCGTCACCATTGAACCCTTGAATCGATCTAAATCTTCCAACACTAAACATTTAACACGAGTAGACTGAACAAGATTTACCACTCCATGGGAGCAATGACTAGATGGTTCTTTGTCCTCCTCAAAGCCAGAAGCGAGATCGCCATCGATGAGGTGGACGAGAAGGCGATATACCTTATTCTTGTCTAGCACAAGACCGCCATAACCACCATATCGTTGCTTCCGGTTGACCAATCTATCACTTTATAGACCTTACAATAGCGCCACACACATATCCGAGGTTCCCACCGCCTCTCATCGTCGGAGTGGCAAACTGAGGAGACTAGGACCTATCGATTCCCATTCGTAGATGGTGCAGACATGGTAGATGGCGGCGCGTAGTGTGGAACCCTAGGTTGACACCTTTCTTCTTTCGCTGGAGGAAATCGTTTCATGCGTGCTCTTGTGTGCCTATGTGGATCCCGCGACAAAATTGCGTGCGTGTTTTGCGAACTATCTGTGCGCGGGACTAGGGGAAGAGTGGAAGATGATGGACGGATCCGAAGATCAGACGGCTCACGGCTACAAGATCGTACGGTGGGGTAGGCGGAGGATGAGATCGACTTATCGTCCAGGGGACGCCCAGCGTCGCCCATTCTGAAAACAACATTGCTTTATGGGTGCATTTTTTTCCCTTCACAATATTCAATTTCAGTCGCTGGTGACGACACCCAGGCCTTTCCTTCCAGCTCGTGTATGCTCACCCGTCCCCGAAGCAAATGAAGAAAGTAGTAACGCTCGGCTCCCCTCCATTGCATTCATCACTTGTTTCCAAAAGAAAACCACAGCGCGCGATAGCATCACATTTCACACGCCAAAACGCGGGTCATCCCTCTCCTTCTCCCAAGTTCCCATCTCCATCTCCGCGGCCGGACCAAGCCCTAGCCGCCAACCGTCGCTCCCGCTCGCGCACCATGGCTCCCATTCGCCGGAACAAGAACAGATCCCACCAGAACCAGCAGGGGTTGGTGGTGCCCGATTGGCGGCCGGAGCTGAAGCTGCGTGACCACCCTGATCCGGACCACGTGCTGGAGGACTACTCCGACGTGGTGAATCCAGAGACGGACGTGCTCGCGCCTGAGATATACCAAGACATGGAGCGCCGTCTGCCACCTCAACTCCTCCAAGCTACACGCCACGAGAAGCTCTTGTTCATGCGGCGCATCATCAGAAATCACCTCCCCGCACCGGCCAAGGGAATCATGGTACGTACGCAGTCCTCCGTATGTACATGGATCTCCCGTCCGTCGTACATGCAGTTGCAAGCGATAATTAAACCGCTTGGAGATCGATCTGTTAACTGCTTTGGAAAACTAACATAAACTCCACGCATGCAGGTGGACATCATGTGGAGACAATACATCCAGAATATCCATTCGCACTATCAGGTTTGCAATTTCATTACCACCATCTTACTGCATATACTATATAGATTCGATTCATTTTGTTTCATTTATTAATCTTTATCTTCCCCTGTGTTTCTATGATGATTTTTGCATGGGTGCCAATAATCCATAGTTTAAGATAGCGGACTATTTCATTTAGCGGTGACATTTTCAGAGCCCAACAAAGGCTATAGACGGGCTAATCCATTTAGTATTTTTTCGAAAATATGGAAAAATTCAGTCTATCTTACCGAAAAGAGGAAAACTATGACTCAAACATGATTCGAGCTACAACTTATTGAACTATTCAAGGTAAACAAGTATTCATCTATTCAACTCATAAGTTTTATCGAATCATATGGAACACAAATTCGGAAAACAAGAATTAAAAAGGAGAAGAGAAGATAAATTAAGAAAACATGAGGTTTAGCGGCTAAATTAGATGCTAAATAGAGCTATAGCTGGTTATTAGCGGTTTTTCTCATTTAGCCTATAAACAGGAGGTCTCTCAAAAGATTATAGTCGGATATTTAAAGCTTTGGAACAATCCATTGGATAGCATGACGTCGTCATCAGAGTCACACAGATGCATGTTCTTTGGCTTCTGCTTCAAACTAATAATAAGAAGAAAAAGAAACTGTGATACATAGCGTGAAGCTGTGATGTCGTGTCATCTTCCGTAAGGAGAAACAAAGATCAACTAGGGAATTGTCCATATGCTTATTCCAAAAGAAGCTTCATAAGATATCTGTCCTTGAGTACTCGGATACATATATATGCATGGCTGTATGGTCTAGACCTCTATTTTATTTTTTGATCAGATGTCTTTTTTTTTACTAGAATGAAATATCATCGTAAACTTAATGTCTATGACTTCGTTTGGTATTGTTTAAAAACGTGCTCCAAAGGGCATCGATCTCTATTAAAAAATTCTTTCCTGGAATACCAATATTTAATTAGCATTATTGTTGTTGAAAATTTGAAATCATGAATAGTAATGGTCAATGTCCTTTAATCTATGAAGTGTAAAGGCATGAACCATTCTTTCTTTACACATACATCCGTCTATAAAACTATATACCCAGACAGATACATAATGCATTATCCATTAATGAACATTTTGCAGCCTCTACATCCCGAACTCTACAAAATGAACCCCGCAGCTTTCTTCTTGCCTTCGTTTCTGCGTGCCATCCGGGGAAACACTGCAGAAAGTTTCATGGATATCATTCACGAGGTCATAGCACCTTCAGTCTATGCATTTCCTATGTTGCGACCTGTATTCTGCGAGATGCTCATGGATGAGGTATATATAATAAGATGTCATGGATTGCATAGCTATCTTGCTATTCCTGATTTCTGTTACTTTTTGAATTAAAATTCCAATCGTTGTTCTAGTATTTCAAGAAGTATTGTTTCTGTACGTGTCGTGCAAATTCAACTACAAGCTGATTACAGGTAGAAAATTTTCTGAAGTGGGCGCACATAAACAAACAAAAAATAATGATGCCAAATACCTTGGACAAGCATGGTAGTGGCGTTGCTATTTCTGAAATTGGGATGAAAGGGATGCTGGATGAGCTCATGAAGAAGTTTATCTCACCCCTTTCCACATGTAATAAACTTATTTATTTATATATCTCACGGGAAATCCAACTCGGCTTTCCTCCTCACTATGTCTCAATTGCTAATTTCTTTTCTTTGCAGAAGAACACAATATTATACTGGCTAGATTTTAAGTTCCTTTGATATATTTTTATACTCCAAAGACTGCTTTTGATCTTAAATGAAATAGTATTTAAATTTCTCGATCTTGTTCTCTGCAGTTCTTTTTCCTGGAGTTGGTGGCGGGTCTTTGGACTCACAACATTCTTTTGTTGTTTCATATAGTGGAGATGACAGTGGCCTAGGTATATATGCTCCCACAAACATACAATAACTGCATAGCAATTTATTTGGCATCCTTCTTTGTGTCATATATCTTGTGGTACAAGACATAGTAGCTCCCTGTGCTTAGCATTATATGTTCATACCATGATACTAATGTTTAGAAAGGGAGTGCTATGGTAGTTCACGATATTTGAACATAATATATGGATTTTCCTTCTCCGATAAAATTTTATTTTGTAAGCATCATGTTTTAAATTTTGTATCTGACGAATGTATTGTTGCTAGCAGATAGTTACCGGTTGGACGTATTGGGTTTTTCCTCTTGGGATTTAAGATATAATTTTTTATATTTTACTATTGTGAACCATAATATTTATTTTCCCGTAAATTTAATAGTTCAAAAATATGCAGGGATGCATATGGAGGAAGGCCATGTTGTACTAAATGTCTGCTTAGAAAAAAATATTACTGGCGGGGAAATGCACTTTTGTGGTAGACGTTGTGCGAATAATGAATTCCGAAACACATGCAGAGGTACTGTATTCATCATGAGTTCTCGTACTACCTAGGTTAGTTAACTGCTAACTAGCAAAGGTGTTCATATTCTGCAAGTGCTAATGTTGGGATCACCCTTCTCCTACTTTATTTTCTTATTTAGTCCTATTTTACTACTTGGCGATCCAATGGGAGTTCTTCGCCCTGCAGGGTTATTTATAATCAGGATATTAAATTTTGCAATGGTCAATCGTTTTCATTAACAATTGAATGCTTAGATTTATGACTACTGGTGGAAAAAGGGCCTTTGGTCGCGGTTCGCAACTGCCATTAGTCGCGGTTGCGCAACCGCGACCAAATTAGCGCGACTAAAGGCCCCCCTTTAGTCGCGGTTGCTTACGAACCGCGACTAAAGGCCCTTCCACGTGGGCGCCAGGCGACCGTCGGGGCGGAGGACCTTTAGTCGCGGTTCTTCTGGCCAACCGCGACTAAAGGCCGCCGCAGGTTTAGGGTTTTAGGCCCCCCCTAAACCTGCCCCCCCTAAACATATTTTCTGTTTAATTTGTATATTGTTTTATTTCTTTTGTGCTTTTGTTATCACCAGATTTTGGTCAAATCAGGAGGTGGGCCGTAAGATAGATGGGCTTGGAAGATTACACGTGGAAGATCTCTGAAGCGGCCTTGCACGAGGAGTTTGGGCTGGATTGCCCGTGTATCTTTAATTATGGTAGATTGTATCTTAGATTAAAAGTTAGAGTTTGTATCGTGCACGGTGGGGATTATTCCCACGTTAGAAAGTCCCCTGGACTATAAATATGTATCTAGGGTTTATGGAATAAACAACAACCAACGTTCAACCAAACAAATCAATCTCGGCGCATCGCCAACTCCTTCGTCTCGAGGGTTTCTACCGGTAAGCGACATGCTGCCTAGATCGCATCTTGCGATCTAGGCAGCACAAGCTCCACGTTGTTCATGCGTTGCTCGTACTGAAGCCTTGTTGATGGCGAGCAACGTAGTTATCATAGATGTGTTAGGGTTAGCATAGTTCTTCGCATAACATGCTATCGTAGTGCAACCCATGCATGTCTAGCCGCCCTCACACCTATCTTAGGTGTGGGGGCGGCACCCCGCTTGATCATGGTTTAGTAGATCTGATCCGTTACGATTGCTCCTTGTTCTACAAGGATTAGTTTAATATCTGCAATAGTTAGGCCTTACAAAGGGGTGGAGGATCCAGCGGCACGTAGGGTGTCGTTCGCTAGCCCTAAACAGGATGTTCCGGGGATCAACCTCGTGTTGGTTTTTAGGCCTTGTTTAGGATCGGCTTACGATCACCGTGCGTGGCCGCGAGGCCCAACCGTGAGTAGGATGATCCGATTATGCGGTGAAAACCCTAAATCGTCGTAGATCTCATTAGCTTTATCTTGATCAAGCAGGACCACCATATATTCGTGCACCCCGTACGAATCATGGGTGGATCGGCTCCTTGAGCCGATTCACAGGATAACCTGAGAGCCGATCGAGGCTCGTATTTAATGTTTACGTGTATGCCATGCAGGAAACTAAGCGAGGCATCTCCATCACCTTCCTGACCAGGTATAGGTCAGGTGGCACGCCCTTGCAATCAGCATCGGACGTGTGACCAGAAGGCTTTGCGGGCCGTCGCTCGGAGGGACCTCAGCCAGCCGCAGCTCTAGGTTGTTCCCGGCTCTACCGTGTTGACCGTCGCTGCCCGCCGGTGGGTTTTGACAGTCAACACATTCTGGCACGCCCGGTGGGACCAGTTTCTACATCAGCCACATCGCCATCTACATCTGAGATGGCGGACGGCACGCCAGTCACCTACGAGGAGCTGCCCGACAAGCTCAAGAAGAGGTATGACGAGATCAAAGTCACCCTCGAAGCCGACCTCATCGGCTCTTTTCAGAGAACCCGTTCACATGGCATCAGATGGAAGGGGTTCTCACCTGAAGGTGCACTCGATGGGATAGACCTCTCTGCCCCGTCAGAAGAACGCACCAGGTCCCTGCGGCAGGAGATCAACTACTTGGTGGCTCACTCGCTACACCGCCACTCTGAGAACCTGGTCAACACATTGGAGCGTGTCGCTCTTCGCGTGATCCAGGAGATCATGAGGCACCAATACTCGCCGTCAGGACCAGCTCTCGGGACGCATCAAGGAGAGTTGCCACTCCAGTCCCGTCCACCGCTGCCATTTGCGTTGGCAGCGCCAGAGGTGCCGGCTTCACCGGCATTCGTCGTCTACAAGATCGGTGGTGACCCTAGTGACTACCAGTACTTGCCAGAGGCGCCTAAGGAGATCCCTCACGGGTACACGTGCACGTATGTGCCAGATTGTGGTAACTGGGCACTCACAAACCAGGCCACAACATCAGGGACTTCTGGGAAAACAGTAGGGACGTCAGCGACAGAGCTTGAGAAGCAGACGTGGCTAACTAAGTACGCCACCCCGACGAACCTCCAGAGCTCAGCTCCTGCAGTTGGCTCAGAGCTGGAAAAGTAAACATGGCTGGCTAAGTACGCCACCCCGGCGAATCTTCAGAGTTCAACTCCTGCAGCCAGCACAGCGGATCAGATCAGTACCATACTGAGAGACCAGTTCGGCATGGTGCCGAAAAGGAGGGCAATCGGCTATTCCAAGCCGTACCCCGACGACTACGAGATGATCCCGCTGCCACCTAAATATCGGCTCCCTGATTTCTCCAAATTCAGTGGATCAGATGGTTCCAGCTCCATCGAGCACGTCGGCCGATATTTGGCGCAACTAGGACCGGCTTCAGTGTCGGATCAACTACGCGTGAGGCTCTTCTCACAGTCCCTCACGGGATCGGCTTTTGGATGGTACACCTCTTTGCCACCAGACTCCATCCGGACTTGGAAGCAGTTGGAAGAGCAATTCCATATGCAGTACCATTCAGAGGCTTCCGAGTCTGGCATTGCCGATCTAGCACAACTACGTCAGAAGCGCGGAGAAACTGTGACAGAATACATCCAGCGCTTCAGGAATCTTAGGAACCGATGTTATTCGGTTCGTATAACTGAAAAAGAAGTCGAGTTGGCCGTAGCAGGCCTTGCAACACAGCTCAAGGACATGGCCTCCCAAGCAGATTAACCCTCACTCGCGCACATGGTTCAGAAACTGTCAGCAGATGAACAGCGCCGCCCGGACTGTACCAAGACAAGTTCAAGCGTGCGATAGTCCTGGTCGATGCGAGAGGAAGACGAAGTTCTGCGGGAGACCAAGAGGTAACGATGGCTGAATGGACTCGGGAGGAACCCCGTGTCCTGCAAATGGGTAACGCCACCATGCCCACCCAGGGGATTTGATTTTGACGTGACCAAGACTGAGCAAATCTTCGACCTCTGCTCAAGGAGAAGCGATTGACGATTCTGAAGGTCTCAAATTCCCCACGGTGCAAGAGCTGAACGGAAAGCCATACTGCAAATGGCACAACTCGCTCTCCCATGCCACCAACGACTGCAGGGTATGGCGTCAGCACATCCAAGCGGCGATAGAAAAAGGGCGTCTAATTTTCAACCAGTACACCATGAAGGTCGACACCCAGCCCTTTCCCGCCGTTAACATGGTGGAGTGCACTTACCCTGAAGGTTGCCAGCCAGGATCCTCGTTCAGCATCAACATGGTAGGACCTGGGAATCACTCTGGCAAAGATGGAGATGAGGGCAGCTGCTCTCGTAGCAAGGACACAGAGGAGGCCGCTCCACGCGATCGGCTCCATCATGATGGCAAGCGCTACGTCACAGAGGGAGAAGTGAAGAACATAAGATATCAGCGACCCCTCTCTGATCACCTCCTCAACAAATATGTGAGTCAGTATGACCAACGCCGACGATCCAGCTATGATGATGAAGGAGATCGTCTGGCTAGAGAAGCCAGAAGACATCGTCGGCACGATCGCGATGAGGAGGAGCACGAGCGCCGTGCCACGGAAAAATCAAGGGAGCAAGATGACAACGCCAGGCACTGGGACTGCCCCTTCTTCAGACACTGCTGGGATTCAGGAATGAGCCGATTGTCCACAATCGGCAATTGCCCAGAATGCAACCAGAAAAAGAAGGAGGCAGCCAACGTGTCTGTGTTCAGGCGCTTAGGGCCTCTCCCACCACAAAGCAAACGTGCTGAGTCCCCTCGGTGGGCAGATCTCGAGGATTCCGAAGACGAGGGACAAGAAGAAGAAGAAGACAGGTACCACCGTCCAAGGTGGTGCCCTGATGGACTCAGCCGTTCACAAAAGCGCAGGGTTCAACGATTGCGCGGTCTGGAAGAAGCCGAAAGGTTATACTTGCATACTTTAAGGAAGACACGACCTGATCTGGCTGCGAAAGTTCAGCGGACCCTGGATGAAGAGGGTTGTCCACGGAAAATGGAGTGGCGCCCCAAGCAAAGGAAAGCCGATGATGAAACATCGGCTGGTACGAACATGGTGCTCGTCCTTCCGACGGAACTTAGTGCCCCACGATTCTACGATGCACTCAAGGTGGACGACAGCAGGCGCATCAAATCAGAGGTTGGGCTGGTTTTATCCACCAGCCTGACCGAGTAGCAAGATTAAACCAATGAGCAAACGGGGTGAGGCTGATCCTTGTGATCGGCCCCATAAATTATGAAGGAACATTACAGAACCTTCAGTCAGCGCTCCAATGGATATGGAGGCCGATTCCAGCAATCGGCCAAAATTATCTTCTCCACGAGTTCTGCTTGTGTTCAGCAACGATCCACTGGGCAGCGGCCACGTCGGCAGATGAAAGTCAGCACGAATCCTTACGGAGCCGACGTGCAAGTACAGTGCCCTGGCTAACCATAGAAGCCGATATCTGCAGTCATTTGGCAGATTCGGCTCGGGGGGCATACAGTCAGATGAACATGTGCAGATAAACGTGTGTAAACATGCGTGCAGTGGAACATTGGGGGCCGATTAAGAAAAATCGGCCAAATAAAATTTTTTTTTGCGCAAGAAGCGAAGCCGATGCGCAGCCATCGACTCTAGTACAGTTACACAAGACCAAGACCTACTGGCTATATGCTCAAAGTTTACATCAACATCGACGTTCAGTAGAAGAAAGCTGATCAGCGACCTGTGCATCCTCGCTTGTATTCTCGCCTTGATTAAGGCTCGGGGGGCAGTTAACTTGGTAGATGCTCTGATTTGGGAGCCGATTGGAGTCACATCGACTGGCCCTGCATTATGATCTTCTCTGAAGTAGTAAGGTGTTGCAGAAGAAGACTACTGAAGCTATGGAGAGGAATCGGGAAAGGAGGCCGTCGGCTTTTACAGGTTTTGGACTGTCCTGTCGCTGCAAGAGAAGGAAAGGGACTGGATTCTCAAAATAGCCGATGAGTAGTCATCGGCTAAGGGATTGCGAAAAATTATGGTCAGATATCAAATCGCAGTCTGAAATTGAGAAGTGCTTGACCGACGGGCTAATCGGCATGTGAGTCCGGCTTCACGGGCGTCCAAAAGAAAAGAAATCCGATACGTTGCTATCGGTCTTGGCATGACAGGCGGAAGGAATGAAATTGGAATAATTGAAGGATGAATTGAAAGAACAATTTCATTAATTCAAAGGAGCGGCTTTACAAGAAAGAGCCGATGGCTCTCAAAAGAGGGATCTGGTGCCTAGTGCACTGCTACTACTAGTCCTATTCTACTAGTCGTCGCTGTCCTCGTCATCACCGCCGTCGATGTCGTCGGCGCTGCTCTCAGGAAGCTCCTCGTCGCTGCTGCCCCAGCCCTTGGCCGGAGCCTCGTCCTCCTCATCATCATCATCATCCTCGCTGTCCGCCCAGGAGCGGAAGCGTTTCGTCGGCGGGTACCCAGCGGAAGAGGAAGATTCATCTTCCTCCTCCTCTTCTCCTTCTTCGTCGTCATCTTCGTCCTCGCTGTCCGCCCACATACGGGAGCGCTTCTTCGGCGGGAGCTTGGCGGAGGGGGAGGCCTTGGCCTTCGCTACTTCTCCTTCTTTCTTCTCATTGTCGGAGGAGAGGGGGTTCACCTCGGAGTGAAGGTTGTCCTCGTTCTTCCTCTTCGGTGAGGATTGGAGGGGGAGGCCTGAGAGGGAAGAGGAAGAGGAAGACATTGCTACAGGAGGAGGGGGTTTTTTGGGTGCCGATGACTGGAACAGAGGAAGGGGATAAAGAGAGCTAATCAATCGGCACAGTTAAATAATGGGAAGCCTGGTGGAAATTTAATGCCATCGCAGTTTTCGAGGAAGTGATGCCAAAGTTATCAAATTTTGCAGAGAAGCTAGAAAGACAAGGCATCATGATGAGAATACTGCGACAGGTCTGCTCTGCCACGACATGACCCTTCGAAGGAAAAACAGAGTGGTTTTGAAATTATCATTGCCAAAACCAGGGGGGCATGTGTTATCACCAGATTTTGGTCAAATCAGGAGGTGGGCCGTAAGAGAGATGGGCTTGGAAGATTACACGTGGAAGATCTCTGAAGCGGCCTTGCACGAGGAGTTTGGGCTGGATTGCCCGTGTATCTTTAATTATGGTAGATTGTATCTTAGATTAAAAGTTAGAGTTTGTATCGTGCACGGTGGGGATTATTCCCACGTTAGAAAGTCCCCTGGACTATAAATATGTATCTAGGGTTTATGGAATAAACAACAACCAACGTTCAACCAAACAAATCAATCTCGGCGCATCGCCAACTCCTTCGTCTCGAGGGTTTCTACCGGTAAGCGACATGCTGCCTAGATCGCATCTTGCGATCTAGGCAGCACAAGCTCCACGTTGTTCATGCGTTGCTCGTACTGAAGCCTTGTTGATGGCGAGCAACGTAGTTATCATAGATGTGTTAGGGTTAGCATAGTTCTTCGCATAACATGCTATCGTAGTGCAACCCTTGCATGTCTAGCCGCCCTCACACCTATCTTAGGTGTGGGGGCGGCACCCCGCTTGATCATGGTTTAGTAGATCTGATCCGTTACGATTGCTCCTTGTTCTACAAGGATTAGTTTAATATCTGCAATAGTTAGGCCTTACAAAGGGGTGGAGGATCCAGCGGCACGTAGGGTGTCGTTCGCTAGCCCTAAACAGGATGTTCCGGGGATCAACCTCGTGTTGGTTTTTAGGCCTTGTTTAGGATCGGCTTACGATCACCGTGCGTGGCCGCGAGGCCCAACCGTGAGTAGGATGATCCGATTATGCGGTGAAAACCCTAAATTGTCGTAGATCTCATTAGCTTTATCTTGATCAAGCAGGACCACCATATATTCGTGCACCCCGTACGAATCATGGGTGGATCGGCTCCTTGAGCCGATTCACAGGATAACCTGAGAGCCGATCGAGGCTCGTATTTAATGTTTACGTGTATGCCATGCAGGAAACTAAGCGAGGCATCTCCATCACCTTCCTGACCAGGTATAGGTCAGGTGGCACGCCCTTGCAATCAGCATCGGACGTGTGACCAGAAGGCTTTGCGGGCCGTCGCTCGGAGGGACCTCAGCCAGCCGCAGCTCTAGGTTGTTCCCGGCTCTACCGTGTTGACCGTCGCTGCCCGCCGGTGGGTTTTGACAGTCAACAGCTTTATTGTAATTTTGAAGGAGTTTCACATATTCTACGGTACTACATATATACATGCATATGAATGTACAATTTCAAACAAATTTGAAATTAGAATCAAAAAGAATTCAAGAGGAATATACAATATATATTCAATATCATCGGATGACCATATACAAGTTTGAACAAGTTTCCATACATAATTTAATGCATGTATAGTTCTACGTCCTCGCAATGGTGTTCTCCTTTAGGATCGAGGACTTCCCTCCTGAACCATCCAGCTAGTTCCTCTTGAAGTGGTCGGAAGCGAGCTACTGGACTAAGCATCATCCGGAGGTTATTCCTCTGAGCATTGAGATCACTCGGAACGCGCTCAGAGGTGTATCTCCGGATCATCTCACAGACATAGTATCCACACAGATTGGTTCCCGGTGGCTGCATATCGCTACCATTCTTAGCCTTTGACCGCATGAAATTTAGCTCTTTTTTGAATTCACCGACCTTTGTATCTGCGAACCGTCTCCAAACCCTACGAGGCAAAGAAAATTAAATGAACAAGAGAGTTATTAGTTAATTACTTGAATCTTAATTAGGAAATGAACGAAATAGGCCGATCGATATAGAGCGCAAATGAATGAAAACAATTACTTTTGAATCATTTGTCTCATGTCGGCCCACTCCGCCTTATCCATATTCAGAGAGTTGTGGACGATACATTCTGATTTGTCAACTTTAATTACTAGCAGAATCCAGTGGAACCTGCGGACACGATACATGCACAGTACGTCATGCATAACTCATCGATTAGCCGGCCACATACCATGCATGGAGTAAACAAAAGAGAATGTGCTCAAGACATAAACACTCACCCAAAATGGTAAGGAAATAGAATATCACTTTTGAGTTCCTGCTTTTCAAGAAACCGCAACAGGTCTTTCTCCACGTCGGCGGGGTGATGCTTTAACGTATATCCATTAACGATGTGTGGGTCAATGAACCCAACATCATGGTTGCTCCTTACTCTGCATTCCTTAATCTTCAATCTGCATGTATAATAGCGGACACAACAATATAGTTAGGACACATATATATATATATATATATATATATATATATATATATATATATATATATATATATATATATATATATATATATAGTGCAGGCAATATGAACGAGATGGGGTAGAAATAAATCACTTACGTAACGTAGCAACCGATGATAGATTTGTCGAGCTCGCGAGATTGAAAAGCTGGAACAATTCACTCGGATGAACTTGTACAGAGTATTGTTTGAAGTGATGCTCATATCCAACTTCCGCAAAAATATAATCTTTGGCGTTTTTATGTTTTATGTAACCCTTGTACCAGTTCAGCGAGACCTTTCATTTGTGGAGGTAGATCCTCTTCATGCGCAGGCTCGGCGAGTGGGCCAGTCTTCACATATGTCAGTACTGCCTCCTGGACGGGCGCGTCATCATGGCCTAACCGTGCACGAAGAGTAATACCTAAGTTGGCCGCTTGTTCTGCGGCACTCGTTACGGTCAATCCCTGTGCTCCCGCAGCTTCTATGATTTCGGGGCATCCGGACCGGCGGCTGTCACTATAAGCGGGGCAATCGATTGTTTACTTTGTTCCCCGAGCTGGGCAACAACTCGTTTCCCGCTTTGTGCACTTTGTAATTCCGCTTTATCGGCCTCCTCTTTCTTCTCCTTGAACATGCGTGCCTGATTCTTTAGTTCACGTGCATAGTCGTCAGGCAGATTCTTCGCGGCTTGGGACGGTGTGTTCAAAAATGACTTAGCCCACTTCTTTTGCTCATCGAAAAATGCGGCTTGGGCTCGGGCTCTCTTTTCTTCTTGCAGCCCGCCTTCCATTTCTCTAAATCAGCAGTCGTGGCCGCCTCGACTTCCTCGGCACTACGTTCCCAAGGCCTCGTGGGGAGAGGCTTCAGCGATGGCTCCGGTACCTTTGTTTTCTTAGGTACGTAAGGGTCCGGGTTAATAATCCAGGACTGCTGCTTCTGCTTCTTCGCCGGAGGTGGATTGGGGGGCGGCGTACGCACCCGCCGGGCGGACTAGGGGCGGCGTCGCTACCCGCCGGAGGTGAATTGGGGGCGGCGTCGGCTGACGTGAAGGAGGTGTAGGTGAAGCACCACCACCACCACCGCCACCGCCGCCACCACCACCACCGTAGGGGGGTGGACTTGTTGGCGCCTCGCCTGGAAACTTGATAAACTTCTTCTGCCATAGAATGAACTGGCGCTTGACATCTCCAAGTCTTGTCGCCCCTTCAGGTGTAGCAATGTCAATGTCCAGGTCCTCAAACCCTTGGACTATGTCCTCCACCGTGACATGAGCATAGCCATCTTGAATGGGGTTGTTGTGGTGGAGTGCTCCAGGTGGTAAAGCACTGCCGATGGCTACCTTCATGGACATGTTCCCGATAGGATAATACAGATGACATGCTTTCATCTCCTTTATATCGTCCACGGGGTAGCGAGGAGGCTCCGGTGCAGTAATTTCGACCACCAGAGGCTCCGGTGCAGTAATTTCGATCGTCGGTGCACCAGCCGGTGGGGCCTCCGTGGAAGCCACGCTGCTTCTCCGCTACTGGCTTCCGAGATCCAATGGATGATCTTCATGCTGCGCCCGAGCTGCATCTCTTTCGGCTACTAGTACACTCACAGTTTTCTTCATGACATCCATTTCCGATGCCAACCGCGCCACAACATCTGCTTCCCGATCCATCTTTCTCTTACGGCTTCTGTAACCGTACGGGTCATCGTTCTGGGGGAACCCTACTTTCCACGGAATGTGCCCCATGCCTCGTACACGTCCTCCGTGTTCAGGATTCCCGAGGGCTTTTGTCAGGGTGTCGTTCTCTCTGTTGAACTTGATCCTCCCCTCTTGAGCATCCCTCATTGCCTCAATAAGCTTTTGGGTGGGTTTAATTATTTTGCCCTGGTAAACACACTCCCCTGTCTTCGGGTTCAGCGATCCCCCATGCCCGTACCACCAGCTTTTGGCCCTTGGGTCCCATCCCTCCGTACCTGGACGGATTCCTCGCGCCCTCAGCTCGTTCTCCATCTTCTCCCACCTAGGCAGCCAAAAGCGATACCCTCCTGGGCCCATAATATGATTGTACTCCTTCTTGGCCGCATTATCCTTATTTTTTTTTCGATATTTCAAGGAACTGCTCCGATTTCTTTTGCTTCACAAATTCTGGCCAATCATGTTGCAGTTTCTCATATTGTCCTTTGAAATCCGGAGTCTTGCCCTGCTTGACAAAGTCATGGGCTAGATTTTGCTTGTATTTCCGGAATGCGTTGGACATCTTAGAAAGAGCGAACTGTTTGACTAGCTTGCACCTCTCCTTGTTTTCCTCAATCTTGTTACCCTCCTCATCATATTTGCGGTATTCCGGAGGTAGAACGAAATGTTCCATAAGCTTGTTGAAGCAATCTTTTTTTGTTCTCTTATCGACAAAAGTGAAACCAAGACGTGCCTTCTTTGGCTCATTCCACTCCTGGATGGTGATCGAGACGTTGTCTCTAACAACGGCTCCACATTGGCTGATAAACTTGGTGGCGTTCTTGCGGGGCTCCAGTGGCCTGCCGGTTGCTTCCTCGACAACCTCGATGGTGCATGTTTCTCCTGGTTTCATCGTCTTGGTTGCGCCACGCTTTGACGACGTACTCGATTGTTTCGACGATCCGGCCGAGGGCTAAAATAAGAAAGAGAGTCGCGCGCGTTAGTACACACATATTTATTCAAATCGATCAGTTAGTTTGTATCACCAGAGGCTCAATGTATATATATACCTCGGCGCCGGAGGTGGTTGCTACTTCCAATTGAAGATCGTTGTTTATCGACGTTTCTTCGGCATCATCTTGCTGACGGCGCCCTTCATCTTCACCCTCAAGGTTCAGATAAGAAGAGATATCATCTTCTTCTTGTCCGGTCGGCACATACAAAATATCGCCGTTTATGATGCCGAACATATGGTCTTCAATGTCCGGATCATAGTTGTCCATAATCGGGTCAGCTCTATCGTCCGCCATATGTCAGTCCTGAAAACATGTAGTCAAAACAAATTAATTGTGTATATGCATTATCACATCTCTTCTACATATAAACAGAGAGGGCGACGAGCGGGAGGCGAGAGGGGGGACGCAGTGACCGCGTGACCGAGAGACCGGTGGCGGTGGCGAAAGGGCGGTGGCGGTGCCGAGGACACATAACCCTCGCGGTGGCGGTGCCCCCTCCGTATACGCGCGGTGGTTAAGTTATTTTTGTTATTTTAAAAGTGACAAACTTTTGTTAAGTTATTTTAAAAGTGACCGAGAGACCGGTGGCGGTGGTGAAATAGCGGTGGCAAAAGGAGGGGGCGAGGAAGGGGTGGGAGAGGGTGTCGCGGAAGAGGGAGGCGAGGACGAGCGTTAGCGTTAGCGCGTTGACGGCGTTAGCGTTAGCGCGTTGAATAGAGGTAGCGTTGGCGTTAGCGCGTTGAATAGAGGCGGTAGCATTGACGGCGTTACATTTTTATGAATAGAGGTAGCGTTAGCGCGTTGACGGCGTTAAGCGACAATGTGGCGTTACAATTTTAGTTCATTTTTTATTAAGTCAAAATTTTAGTTCATTTTTTATTAAGTCAATTTTTATTAAGTCAAAATTTTAGTTCATTTTTATTAAGTCAAAATTTTAGTTCTTTTTTTAAACAAAGTTTTTAATTAAGTCAAAGTTTTTAATTAAGGCAAAGTTTTTAATTAAGTCAAAATTTTAGTTCTTTTTTTAGTACCCATTTTAGTTCAATTTTTATTAAGTCAAAGTTGTAGTTGCATTTTTACTAGTTTTTAATTAAAAAAACTTATAGTTAAACAAAGTACAAAACAAAAAAACTAAAAAAAAAAGAAAAAAAAGGTAGGCCGGGGCTCGTCTGCGCGCTCCTCTCTCTCTCAGCATGCGCGCTACTGCACACGTGTGCGGCCGCGGCAGCGAGCGCCGAAGCGAGCGAGCGGCGGCGGCCCTGGCGCCTCTCTCTCTCTTCTGCGCCGGTGATGACGAGGCGGCGGTGCGACGGTACACGGATCCGGCCGGGAGGCGGCGACGTACGTACACACGGCGCGCGGTACACGCGGAGGGTGGCGGCGATGGCGTCTGCGCGGCGACGGTGCGGCGACGGCGAGGCTCGGCGACGGCGAGGCGCGGTGACGGCGACAGCGAAGCTCTCGATCGATCGGCAGCAGAGACGGAGTGGCGAAGAAGACGAAGTGCGGGGCGACGGTTCGGGAAAACAATTTATAGCCACCCTTTAGTCGCGGTTGGGGAGGAGAGCCGCGACTAAAGGGTACCCTTTAGTCGCGGTTGGCCAGCCCAACCGCGACTAAAGGCCTTTTTCGCCGGTTTTTCGTTCCCGCGCGCGCACAGACCATTAGTCGCGGTTGGCTTTCGAATTACTTTTTGTTTTTCAAAATTTTAAAAATACAGAAAAACTTAGAAAAATAAAACTAATTCAATTCAAAATTTAAAAATACAAATAATATATTAAAAAATTCTGAAAATAAAACTAATTCAATTCAAAATTTTAAAAATACAAATAATATATCAAAAAATTCAGAAAAATAAAACTAATTCAATTCAAAATTTTAAAAATACAAATAATATATCACAAAATTCAGAAAAATAAAACTAATTCAATTCAAAATTTTAAAAATACAAATAATATATCAAAAAATTCAGAAAAATAAAACTAATTCAATTCAAAATGTTGAAAATACAAATAATACATCAATAAATTCAGAAAAATAAAACTAATTCAGTTCAAAATTTTAAAAATACAAATAATACATCAAAAAATTCAGAAAAATAAAACTAATTCAATTCAAAATGTTGAAAATACAAATAATACATCAATAAATTCAGAAAAATAAAACTAATTCAGTTCAAAATTTTAAAAATACAAATAATACATCAATAAATTCATAAAAATAAAAATAATTCAATTAAAAATCTTAAAAATAGAAATCTTTCCGCCTCCCTCTTCCCACCAGTTCTTCCCGGCCGCCTCTGTCTTCTCGTTGGCCCCCTCTTCTCGCCTCTGTCTTTCCGCCGACCCCCTCTTCCCGCCTCGTCTTCCCGCCATTTCTTCCCTGTCTTCCCGCCTCTTTCTTCCCGCCAATTTCTTCCCGCCAATTTTTTCCCGCCTCTTTCTTCCCGCCACTTTCTTCCCGCCTCCTGTCTTCCCGCTCCCATTTTTCCCGCCATTTGTCACTACATATATGTAGCCCGGCTTGGCCAGCATTATCACATCTCTACAATCTCTCATCACTCTCTCATGGCTTCCACCGCACCCACTCTAACCTACCAGCAGGTGGAGGAGCTTTGCGCCTCGAACTACCCTTGCCCACCGGGCTACCGCGTCCCCGCCGGCTGGAGCCTAAGCGCCGGCGGCGTGCCGGTCCCTCCCGTCCCTCAGGGTACTGCGCGCCGGGCGGCCATCACGAACCACTACTACCTCGACCTCACGCCGGAGCAGCGGATGAATCCCCGCTGGCATCCCGATAACCAGCATACTTGGGATGCCTTCTTCATCAATCGGCGTGAGAGGGCGCTCGCCAGGTATGAGGAGGACGGTCTGCCTCTTGGAAACTTCCACGAGGCCGGCCGTCGGCTATGGTGGTACGGCCGGACTCTGCAGAGCGTCATGGACTACATCACGGCCGGCGATATCCCCCGCCTGCGCTACCCTCAGTTCGAGTCACGAGCGCCGCCCGACGACAGCGACGACAACAGCGATGACGACGGCGGCAACTTAGAAGGCGACGACTACCAGTACAATGGCGGCGGCTATGAAGACTACGAGTATGCATATTATACGCCTAGGCAGGAGTATGATTAAATCACTCCAAATTTCATGTATGCAGGAGTATGACTTAGTCACTCCAAATTTCCTGTATGCAGGAGTATGACTGAATCACTCCAAATTTCATGTATCATCAGTGCTATCTCGAGTCAATTGAATCATTCGAACATGGACACCAAACACATCACGGGTAATATAATTCACATGATCCATTCAACAAAGTTTGGTACAATAAATTATTACACATCATTTCTTTCCTTGTGTCCCTGCTTGCTTACGATTGTGCCGTATCCATGGAGCATCCTCATCATTTAACTTAATGCTTGGGTCGGTGTTCACTTTGAAGGGCGGAATTTCAGCAAACATATTATAATCTATGACATGTCTGTCTTGTCCTCCACTCCCACGATGTTTCTTTTCCCTGAAAGAACAATGTGGCGCTTTGGATCATCGCATGATGTACTGATCGTTTTCTTATCTTTCCGTTTCCTCGGTTTGCTACTCATGTCCTTCACATAGAAAACCTGAGCGACATCTTTCGCTAGGACGAATGGTTCGTCAAGGTAACCAAGATTGTTGAAATGCACCATTGTCATTCCGTATTGCTGGTCCACCTTTACCCCACCTCCTGTTAGCTTGAACCATTTGCACCGGAACAAAGGGACCCTAAAGGAGGGTCCATAGTCAAGTTCCCATATCTCCTCTATGTAACCATAATATGTGACCTTTTGCCCATTCTCGGTTGCTGCATCAAAGCGGACACCACTGTTTTGGTTGGTGCTCTTTTTATCTTGGGCGATCGTGTAAAATGTATTCCCATTTATCTCGTACCCTTGGAAAGTCGTTATAGTCGAAGATGGTGTCTTGGCCAACATGTACAGCTGATCTACAACATGATCGTCATTCATTAAATGTTTTCTCAACCAACTGCCGAAAGTCTCCATGTGGGCCTTCCTAATCCAGGATTCAGGCTTCCCAGGGTTGTCCGAGCGTAAAATATTCTTGTGTTTCTCAAAGTACGGAGCCACCAAGCTGGAATTGGTCAGAACTGTGTGGTGTGCTTCAGTCAGAGAATGGCTGTCCATACATATCGTTGATTTCCTTCCGATCATGCCTTTTCCACTTAGTCTCCCCTCGTGCCACGATCGAGGAAGACCAATCGGCTTAAGGTCAGGAACAAAGTCAACACAAAACTCAATTACCTCCTCATTTCCATAGCCCTTGGCGATGCTTCCTTCTGGCCTAGCACGGTTACGAACATATTTCTTTAATATTCCCATGAACCTCTCGAAGGGGAACATATTGTGTAGAAATACAGGACCGAGAATGGAAATCTCATCGACTAGGTGAACCAGGAGGTGCGTCATAATATTGAAGAAGGATGGCGGGAACACCAACTCGAAACTGACAAGACATTGGATCACATCGTTCTGTAACCGTGGTAGAACTTCTGGATTGATTACCTTTTGAGAGATTGCATTGAGGAATGCACATAGCTTCACAATGGCTACTCGAACATTTTCCGGCAGGAGCCCCCTCAAAGCAATCGGAAGCAATTGCGTCATAATCACGTGGCAGTCGTGAGACTTCCTCCGCCATGTTTATTATTCCCTTTATATTGGACGAGAATCCAGACGGGACCTTCATACTGCTCAGGCATTCAAAAAAGATGACCTTCTCTTCTTTGGTCAGAGCGTAGCTGGCACGACCTTGAAACCGTTCCGGATGCCGGTCATCAGGGTCTTTCAAACGTTGCTGGTCCTGCCGTGCTTCCTTTGTATCATTTGTCTTCCCATACACGCCCAAGAAGCTTAGGAGGTTCACGCAAATATTCTTCGTAACGTGCATCACGTCGATTGCAGAGCGGACTTCTAGGACTTTCCAATATTCTAGCTCCCAGAATATAGATTTCTTCTTCCACATGGCTGCGTGCCCGTCAGCTCCCTTCGGAACTGATTGTCCGCCAGGACCCTTTCCAAAGATGACTTTCAAATCCTTGACCATATCAGATACCTCAGCACTAGTGTGTTCCGCAGGCTTCGGCCGGTGATCTGCCTTGCCGTTGTAATGCTTGCCTTTCTTTCTTACTGGATGACCTTTCGGAAGAAATCGACGATGCCCAAGGTACACGTTCTTCTTACAATTTGGCAAATGTACACTTTCAGTCTCATGTAAGCAGTGCGTGCATGCATTGTATCCCTTATTTAACAGTCCCGAAAGGTTACTAAGAGCAGGCCAATCGTTGATGGTTACGAAAAGCAACGCTCGTAGGTCAAATTCCTCTTCTTTGTGCTCATCCCACACACGGACACCAGGTCTGCCCCACAGCTGTAAAAGTTCATCAACTAATGGCCTTAGGTACACATCGATGTCGTTGCCGGGTTGCTTCGGACCTTGGATGAGCACTGGCATCATAATGAACTTCCGCTTCATGCACAACCAAGGAGGAAGGTTGTAGATGCATAGAGTCACGGGCCAGGTGCTATGGCTGGAGCTTTGCTCGCCAAAAGGATTCATGCCATCCGTACTTAGACCAAATCTTATGTTCCTTGCGTCAGCTGCAAAATCTTTGAACTCTCTGTCGATCTTTCTCCATTGCGTTCCATCCGCGGGGTGTCTCAACTCCCTGTCCGACTTACGGTCCTCTTTGTGCCATCGCAACAACTTGGCATGCTCTTTGTTCCTGAACATACGTTTCAACCGTGGTATTATAGGAGCATACCACATCACCTTGGCGGGAACCCTCTTCTGGGTTTCGGCCCTCAACATCGTCACCGGGGTCATCGCCTCCGATCTTATAACGCAATGCGGTGCATACCGGGCATTCATTCAAATTCTCGTATTCACCGCGGTAGAGGATGCGATCGTTGATGCATGCATGTATCTTCAGAACCTCTAAACCTAGAGGGCAGACAACCTTCTTTGCTTCGTACGTACTGGCGGGCAACTCGTTATTCTTTGGAAACATATTCTTCAACATTTTCAGCAAGTTTTCAAATGCCGAGTTAGCTACACCTGCCTGTGCCTTCCATTTCAGCAAATCCAGTGTGCAGCCCAGCTTTTTCAGACCATCATCGCATCCGGGGTACAGCGCCTTTCTGTGATCCTCTAACATGCGATCCAAATTCTCCCTCTCCTTTTCAGTTTCGTAGCGTCTCCGTGCATCAGCAATGGTCCGACCAAGATCATCAACGGGATCATCACGTGCCTCTTCTTCACCTTCCCCTTCACCTTCCCCTTCACCTTCAGCATCCTCCATGAAAGTATCACCGAAATGAGCAAGATAGCTTTCATCGATGAAATCATCCCCTTCTTCATCTTCTTCCATTATAACCCCTCTTTCTCCATGCTTGGTCCAACAATTATAGCTTGACATGAAACCGTGCCGAAGCAGGTGCATGTGAACATCTCTTGAGGAAGAGTAACCCTTCTGATTCTTACAGTTAACACATGGACAGATAACAAAACCCCCCTGCTTGTTCGCATTAGCCACTACGAGGAAATCTTTCAAACCCGTACTGAACTCGCCGGAGAGTCGGTTACCGTACATCCATTGCCGATTCATCTGCATTATTATAATATAAAATATATAATTAACCATCATGCATTTGTTAAACTAACTAGCTACAAACAATATAAATTAAACAATGAACTACACATGCATATTTTATCAATGACACATCAAAGGTTCAAGTTGCTAACCGCGATCGAGGAGGAAAAAATAAATGAGAAAGCTCAAGTGTGGCTCCAACACTTCATATCATGTTTGTTTCATGCTCTTGGGGCATTTCATCAAACACCTTATGTGCATAAGAGGAACCAAAAGCAAACCTAACACCCACTTGTGAAGTTTGTGAAGAGAATGGCTCCAAATGGCTAAGTGTTGGCTGCTGGATGGGTATATATAGGGGAGGGGCTTTAGTCGTGGTTGGCCTGGCCAACCGCGACTAAAGGCCCCTTTAGTCGCGGTTGTCCTGGCCAACCGCGACTAAAGCCCCCCACGTGCACCAGCTGGCCACCGAGCGCCCTGGGCCCAGGCCTTTGGTCGCGGTTCGCCTCCCGAACCGCGACTAAAGGTCCCATTAGTCGCGGTTCCTATAGCTTCGCGACTTATGGGGCTGAACGGAAGCCTGTTTTTCTACCAGATTCAAAGGTCTCTTTAATTTATGTCGAAGAGGCTATGTAAATCAGTTTAATTTGAGAATCCCATAAACATGTATTCCCTCTAGCTTGTTTTAATTATCGTGAATCTCTATTTTATTCTATCGATTTCCTTATACTCTTCGTGTTAATTAAAGGGGACAGAGGGAATACTTTATTTCGGATCAAATTTTGTACTAATTTAATTAGATGATATTCTACCAAAAAGTATCCTTTTTCAAGCTTGTTGGTCTTATACGAAGTTGATTAGATACACATTTTATGAATTAATATCCTTGAGTGCTTGACACCAATTCAATGGAAGTTCTTAACCCATGTAAGCCTATTTATATTTGGAAAGTCTAGAAATTTTCATGTAAGTAGTTTGCTTGCAATATCCATGTTTGTTTACAGTTTTCATGGATGCGTGGTTTGTTTGCTTGATTTTGTTTTTGCTTGTTGGATTCCAAAAAATAGATAATTTAAATTGACAGTAAATATTAATTAGTACTAACATTCAGCAAACTTTTATTTCAACAAAAAGTTCCACTGTAGCGAAGGAAATAAATTGATGTAACATTACCGTGAACAAATAAGATCTTTCAGCATATGTTCAAATACTTCAGAGTTAATAAATTGGAGGTAACAAGCACTGCATGATTCAGTGGTGGGTGTCTATTAAGAAGGAAATACTGTTAGTTTTTTCTTTTGAAATGAAGGTTGAGACCTCCGGGCTTTACATCTATTTTATTTAAATTTTAGTTAACAAAGTTCGGATGAGAACATACATCAAAATATCCAAAGCCACTACAAAACACCTACAAACCCGTTAATGGAGGAAAAACATGCCATCAGGGCTTTATGTCCTAAAAGTACAAACAAAGCCCCACTAGATAGGTACCGGGGGCATCACCGAATCATTGATGACGAGAGGAGGCACACATACTGTCCAGCAAACTCTCAGCATGCACCTCATGGACGCTGCAAAGCCATCACTGCCGACGAACCACCAAGGCATTTTCAAGGCAGAGATCCATGTAGTCCTCTCTAGGCCTTTCGTTGAAGTTGCCGTGGCGCCAGGCATCGCCTCCGCCCTATGTGAGTCGACCATGCCGCGTATGTCGCCAATTCCCCGTTGCACCATGGCACCATGGCCTGATGCCTTCAACGTGGTAGATGAAACATCACTCCACAAGCAGACCCCTTCAGGCATCACTTGTTTCAAAACGATATCCCGAGAGGGAGAATGATATAGAAGTGCCTCCATCGTTAGATCGTGGGGATACTAAGATCTAGGGTTTCCCCTAAAACATTTGGGCCGTAGATTCGCAGCAATGACACTTTCAACAAGGCAATGACGCCCGCGGGCGCCACATTCGCTGGCTCCAACTACGTTGAAACCCGTCCAGGAGAGTGAGCCATCTCCACGCCATCCGTTGTCAAACTTCTCGGAGAGGGCCAGCATGTCATCCGCCACATCACCGCAGATGCAGCCGCATGCGCCAAGCCCAAGCCCTAAGCCGTTGTACCGTGTCGGCTCCTTCAGGCGAAATGATGAGGGGAGCTAGAAGCGATGATCTGGGAATGCTCCCGGACGTCTCATGAGAGGGACACGAGAGTGCATCTCAAATACTATTAGTTATGATATCATCTAGGAGTTAGCACATTGAATACTTATTCACCAACATAAGGAAATTGAAAACGCTGACATAAGAGTGCTTGTGTTGAAGAGTGGCATGGGGTAGGAGCCCATGGAATGCGGTGCGAGTAGAAAATAGCTTGGTTAGACAAAAGATCACAAATATGGGATTTAATTTAATATCTTCATTCAGTTTTTTGTATGTGATAGATTGAGACGGGTAACAGAGCTGGGGAATTTTTTTTTTATTCAGATGAATATTAGATGCTTTTTTTTTGCAAAAACAAATTGAAGGTGACATATATAGAGATAGAGTGTGTGAAAGAGATCTTTTGAAAAGACAATATTGTTCATTAATATAAATGAGATGAAGTTGCATTCTTGCACTTATCCTCAAAGCCCTTAGTACCCAGTGACACTCTTTTCCGTTGTCCCTTTTCTAATGTTCAACTCATCCGAAACATCTTGATTATCTTGGTTGGAATCATGTTCTAGCCTCCTGGGTATATGTCATCTCTTCCCAACGTCCTCATGTATCTCATGGCGATGCATTTCACAATAAATAATATCCTTCTTAAGATAAACTCTCCATATAAAATGTTTTCTTCTAGTTGTAGTAGCACCTACTAGTAATACTTTATGCATGCATATAGTATGTGGTTACTCGTTGAAGTTTGAAATGTTTTGAACCTGTAACTGAGCCTATTTTTATGTGCGGAACTGGGCCGTGTTATTAAGAGTAACCCACAATATTCATCTATTACAGTTTAATACATGAAAGTTTATTTGCCAGTAGGGGTTATGTATATGATTATTTTTTTGGCTTTGATATCCATATTCATAATTTTATGTAAATACTTATCACAATTCTGTTTGTTCTCAGTACATTTTACTGAATACCTTTTTCGTGACATATAACAACTAAGTTCATTCTTGTTTACATTCTGGCCCTATTTATAACACATTCTAGTTAAACTTATATAAACTTTGGCTTCTTTTGAAACTAGATGTCATTATAGAGGCTCTATTTTGTTTTCCGCTTCCTCCTCCCACCTTCACGTTTTCATCTTCCTCTCATCACTTTTATTATAATTACTACTACGACCTAGGACAGAAGCATGGGCACACTAGAGCACCAACATCAACACTTAAAAATACATTTAAAACTCTTATTTCTTTGGTATTTACTTTTCAGGAAAGAGTTGAATATTCTCATGTACGTGGGCAAGCCTTGTTGTTTCATGGAAATCACATGCATTATGTCCATCCTACAACGACCGGTTTCAGGGCTAACATGACCATATGGTGCAAAAGGTACACATACATGCATCTTGCTCTACAAGTGTATATTAGAATTTCTCTTTTAAAATAACAATTATATGCGCATAAATTTATATATATGATATATACAAACGCTAATTCCCCTTTTTGATCTTCTGTACAAGTCAAGCAAATAGCATATTAATCCTATTAATCAAATGGCATATTAATTCCGTTAATCAACTAATAGAAGTATATTAGCACACTTGTCTCTTAGGGTTGATAGGGCATGACTAATTGCCATTAGAAATAATGTATTCGTAGCTAAACTAACATGATTATTTTGTATACATAGTTCGTTCTATGAGGAGATGATGAAATCCAGGAAGAACTTCCACTGGTGCAGAAAATGCCTTAGCGAAGATAACATCTAGGGAAGCACAATGAGTTGATGACATATGTGTGGTAAGCAATCTGATCTTATCTACTCTTTTTGTCAAGTTACATCGTATTTGAGTCAAGATTTTTTGCATTATAATATTTACTTGATATCTTATTTAACTTTGGTTGGTTCGTTCGAAAATTCCAGGCTGTTTTCAATATAAGTGAAAGGGAGAGGATATCTTTGGAGATCATGACAACAAGGTTCGGCATGCTCAATCCAATTTTTCCAATATATTGTACCACTAGATTGTGTTTCAATATTTCTATGTAGAGTGGCATGCCCAGTTTATTTCGTGATTATTAGATGTATAATTTATTTCAAATATATAGTATTCTATGGAGATGGCTATGTATTAATTCAAAAGAATGTAAACGTCTACCGATGCAAAAAAAAATTTACTGCTTTTCCAACCGTGTATAGGTTATACTAAACCAAAAGGAACATATTCTTTGACAGGGCTCACCATCTTCAGTCTATGACCTCTTCTCCATCGGAGATTTCTAGCATAGTAGATGGACATAGCAGACACGGTGAGCGCAATAACTCTGGGGTAAACGTTGAAGCTAACTCATGCACTAACACTCAATCAGTTGAATATTGAAGTTTATCATGCCAGCAAGGATACAATTTGTCCAACAAAATCTAAGGATACATGATTGCCTTAACGATTGTAAATTGCTGCACGCTATGGGAAGCAGCCCCCAAATGTTGCTCCAGGTACGTCATATAGCACGCTGCCATACTAGCGGGCCGATAACCCTGCGGACCGAGGTACATATGCAGCATATCTGAAAGAGCGTGTGCAAGACAATGGGGCGTGTTTGGTAGGTTGGGCTAAATTTTGCACTCAATAAGGACAAACTTAGTGGGTGTTAGTCCATCTCAAACAAGCTCTGAGCCAAAATCTGGACTTTGTTTGGTGGCCCGTGAAGATTTTTCCAGCACCGGGTGGGAAATTAAACCCTCTTTGTTTGGTGGCCTAGACACAACCTATTCTAGCTCTACTGATACACAATATTGGTGTTTGGTTGCACAGATGAAACTGCCACGTGTTTACCGTGGTTGAAACAAGGTGAGCTTACCATGCTATTGCATGCTACATCCCATCATAGGGAAATCAAAAGAACAAGAACTTGACGATCACCATGATGAGAACGACGCTGATGCAATCTTTCACCCTACTCTCTCGTACTAAAGGCATTACTAGAAGAGGCATTGGCTCGTGAGGCATTGGTTGGTGAGGCATTGGGTGTTGAGGCATTGACTGATGAGCCATAGCCTAGATAGGCATAGCCTGGTCTGCCAAGAAGTTCTAGGACTCCTTCCGTGCCTCCTCATAGTATCGTACCTTCTTTAGTTGTTGTTGTTGGAGAAATCATTGACTTCATCCTGGCAGATCCTCCATGAATTATAGATTTCTCGATGCCTCCCTTTGAACACAACATACCACTAACATGCCACAAGATGAACTAGTGAGGAACATGATCACAAGCATCAATGAAGTCATAAGAAAGCATGACAATTTCACACTCTATCTTAAACTAAGAGGAGCATGCATGATCATCACGAAAAGTAGACCACAAGTTTATCATACCACTACACCTATGGTGTGAACTTACCACCACAACAAAAGTGCATGACATCTTAATTCCACAAGGTCACCTATGGTGTGATCCTTGATGTAAGACTATTATGGTTTGTAATGAATGATGTTCTGTGATATCAATCTATTATGTCTCGTAAAAACAATATTCCCGGGATTGCGATGTATGGCATAATAGGCATCTGGAATTAAAAATCCGGGTGTTGACACTAACCCCTTATGGGCCACCATGTGGCATCCCATTAGGGAAGGCACCACAAACCCTAAAGGGGGAGGGGGCCGATGGCCCAAGATGTTCTGCCCCCGCGCATGTGGTGGAGGCTCCACCCCCACGCCTTTTTAAAGGAGAGGAGAGACCCTCTCCTCATTCACCCCTTATCTCTTTGCCTCTCTCGCTCTCTCTCTCTCCCTCACGTGTGGTTCCCGAGGTTTGGAACCTATACATGGAGTTGGAGATCTCCACCAAAAGCATGCCGCCGTCCTGCTGGATCCTTGGCTGGCTGATCTTCTTCCGCTACTTCATTGGACCGGAGCCCGGGGGACGTCGTCTACACCGTACCCGTGTAGAACTACGGAGGTGCTGCTAGTTGTAGCACTTCACCGCATATACGTGTACCCGACCTTGTGGTCGGCGTCGCCGTACATCTTCAGCAAAAGTGTTTCGTTCGGAACATAATGATCTTGGTCTTCAAGGGTATGAACACCAAAAATCCTTCGCTACCTTCCATCTGCATAGAACAAATTTTGTCTATATCGTTCTCGTTGGTAGGAATATTTTTTTCTACTACGAGACCCTACAATGATACCTGAGGGACCTATGCGTAGATGTATTGGTACAAATACATAGTGATATGTGAGCATTGATTTTATAATTGTCACCCTTCTCACGTGTACTTGTTCTTATTGATTAAGAGGCCCCAAACTGATATTACACGTATGCTTATACAAGACTGGTTTCATGCTTCACATATGGCTTGTACCATATAAGCGGCTAGTGGGACTTCTGTTTCTCTTAATTTAGTTGATATGGTATTTGCAACAGAGGGCTCTGAAGAAGGGAATTAAAGCAACAACTAGTCAATCAATGTTGTGGTCCAGAAGTTAGTATGTAAGAAACGGTTCTTTCGAGACAGCCCTAACAACCACGTAAAATAAACAAAAGATAAAGTAGATGCATATAACTTTGTTTTGCAGAGGGCACGTGATATGATGTGGTCATGGTAAGTTAAACGAAATTTTCAAAGCCACCGATGTGGAGGCACCGTGGACCTAGTTCCGTGCCAGAGTGCTTGATGGAGATGAAGGTGCAATGAGCATATCATGTCACATATTTAATTTCATATGATATTATTACTTTATGTAACTTATTTTGCTTGTATTAGATATACGACGGTAGCATTATAAGATGATACCTCAAATGAAATACCAAAATTGTCTTCTCCCTTTGTGTGCACCACCAAGAAAGTTCTCCGTTATGAAGCACGCCGTGACGATCGGGTGTTAGACATCTCATCGTTCGCATACAGTGGGTGTAAACCATGTTGCACTGCTAAAACACTAAGGTTACATTGGTGAGTCTAGCATGTACAAACATAGCCTCAGAACACAAGTGATCGAAAGGTTAAGCATGAGTCACATAGTTGATGTGATTGATATGTTGATGTCTACCTTTGAAGCTATCCCATCTGCCATGATGACCGGGGAGAGTGTAGTGAATTATGACCGTGTAATCACTAAACAACGACGTGGGATGTTCGTTCGAGTGGGAGTTCTTGTAGTTTATTTGAATTAAACATGAACTTATGTTATGAACATAGTCTTGATGTGTAACATCCCAATTTTAACAAAGAAGAAAATGAAATTCCTTTTTTTCAAAATTTGGAACCAACAAAAACTTTATTTAAGTTCTATAAGGAGCATAGTGCTCATGCATGTAGGTGGTGATATTTGCCATGTTTGTTTGTTAAAGTGTTTGAAAATGATCCTAAACCCTAAACCATGATCTTTTAGATCAAAGAGAAACAAATAAGAAAAAGAGAAAATATAAATAGCATCATATATGTGCCTATGGCTAATTTTGAAAATCTTTAGCCTAGGCCATGTAAATTTGTGCCAATGGTTTGGAAACTCTTTTAAACTCAAAAGGATCCCTTTTGCATCAAAGAAACCAAAATCAAATCAAAGAAAAATCAAAAACCTAGTTATATGTGATAATGGTCACATGTGACAATTTTAACATCTTACCCTCTTTGAGCCCCTAGATTAAGAGTTTTCTAAACCAAACCCTCCCATTTCTTTGCACCTCATCCAAGACCTCATCAAGATGAACAACTTTGGTGTTGACCACTTTGACCAGATCGTTGACCATTGCTCAAATTAGTCAAACCAAAATGCCACTTTGAAACAAATTCTAGCTAGATTCCCACAAATTTTAGAATCTTCACAAATCAACCGCAAAATTCAAACCAATGCCATGAGTGGCTACCCAATATCATTTAGAACCCATCTATGAAGAAACTTAGTAAAATTCACACACACATGAGATGTTTACAAGAGAATCAAATTGTTACATAGGGTACAACCACTATTCCACCAACTATGTACTATCTCCCTTTTCTCTCTCTTGAGCTCAGCTATAGTACACTTGGTACCTCCAACCACTCTCTTTTGACATCATCAAGCATAGAAATGACCACCATGACACAAGTACTTTCCATGTCCTTGTCTATGTCATCTAAATTGGACAAAACTATGTGTGCATGCTCTCTCCTTCCCCAACCTTGCTCAACATGTCACCTACCCTGGACTCACCACCACTAAGCTTGCAGCACTCATAGACCAAGAAAATAATAAACCAAGGACCAATGCCAAGCCATGTCAATGAAATGGACATCACATGCCAACCCATGTCACCCTACATCTTGTCCTTCTAACCTTGTCAAGTAGGCTCATCTCACTCCTCTTAACACCACCCTACAAGAGTTGACCCGAAATCCCACTTGCACATCCAATGCCATCACCATGCCACTCACTTGGTCACCACCATGCACCCACCTGCCCTGGCCCTTTTCCCTTTCTCTCTCCATGTCATCTACCTTGGCATTGACCCTCTACACCTGCTGGTACCAGCCCTTGGCTGAGGAGAGAAAGACTTGACCCAAAACCGCCCATGCCAACGTCACCCGCTCACCACCTGTGGACACCACCACCTCCCCGCGTGCACACTGCAAACCAGCCCGTCTCCCTGCGCCACCAGTACCTCCTCACTCCAGAACACCTGCCAGACACGATCTTTGACCCGCACGCGCGCCAGGACGGCGAAACGACGCGATGCCCGCAAGGACGCCGATGTCGGCATCATCCCCGTGCGCCCCTGTACACGACGCCCGCAAGCCTGCCACCATGTGCACGTCAACAACTACCCGTTACATCACCGTCTGACGCCGTAGCCCTGCCGGAGACGCCTGTGCACGACGAACCCGACGACATCGCCCGCCATGCCGCCATGTCGCGTCCCTCCTCCCTGGCGCCTATATAAGCCGTGCCCCTGCCCTTGGACATCACCACAGCGCCTCGCCGCATCCATCTCTCCCTCCTAGAGCCTCTCCTCCTCCCTCCTTGCCGCTCCCCGGAGCTAGGAGCTCGCCGACGGGCTCCCGGCGGCATCACCAAACTTCGCCCTTTTTCTCATCACCACAGCCACCAACCCCTATACCATCTTGAAGCCCTTGAAAATTCCCGTCCAACGAGCCCAACCCCGCCGTCATCCGAGCTCCGACACTAGTAGGAAAAGCCTCATCAGTGGCGCACCAAAAATGGATTCTGTGGCGCATAGGAGGTGCGCCACAGAAACTTCGCCACAAAAATAAGGTATCTGTGGCGCACCGGCCCATGCGCCACAGAATTAAGGTTTCTGTGGCGCACGTGTACTTAGGTGCGCCACAGAAACGCGTGCGCCACAGAATTGGTTTTCAGTGCGCCACAGAATTTGCTTGTATTATACACGATTTTGTGCTGCCTGCTATACACATGCAGTTTATAGACAGCAATATACAGGTTATATACAGCTACATTCAGATATAATATAAATATCATGTACATTGCACAGATATATGATATGTCTCCGACGTATCGATAATTTCTTATGTTCCATGCCACATTATTGATGATATCTACATGTTTTATGCACACTTTATGTCATATTTATGCGTTTTCCGGAACTAACCTATTGACGAGATGCCGAAGTGCCAGTTGCTGTTTTCTGCTGTTTTTGGTTTCAGAAATCCTAATAAGGAAATATTCTCGGAATCGGACGAAATCAACGCCCAGCATCTTAGAATCCCCGGAAGCATCCAGAACACCCGAGAGTCGCCAGAGGGGAGCCCTGGTGGGCCCAGGAGGTAGGCCGGCGCGGCCCAGGCCCTGGCCGCGCCGCCTTACCCTCTCACCGCATCTTCGACCCTCTGACGCCGCCTCTTCGCCTATATAAAGGTCCTCGACCTAAAACTTCGACACGGAAAAGCCACGGTACGAGAAACCATCCAGAGCCGCCACCATCGCGAAGGCAAGATCTGGGGACAGAGTCTCTCGTTCGCACGCCGCCGCCGGGACGGGGAAGTGCCCCCGGAAGGCTTCTCCATCGACGCCACCGCCATCTTCATCAACGCTGCTGTCTCCCATGAGGAGGGAGTAGTTCTCCATCGAGGCTCGGGGCTGTACCGGTAGCTATGTGGTTCATCTCTCTCCTATGTACTTCAATACAATAATATCATGAGCTGCCTTACATGATTGAGATTCATATGATGATGCTTGTAATCTAGATGTCATTATGCTAGTCAAGTGGATTTTACTTATGTGATCTCCGGAGACTCCTTGTCCCACGTGTGTAAAGGTGACAGTGTGTGCACCGTGTGGGTCTCTTAGGCTATATTTCACAGAATACTTATTCACTGTTATGAAGAGCATAGTGAAGTGCTTATTTATATCTCTTTATGATTGCAATGTGTTTTGTATCACAATTCATCTATGTGCTACTCTAGTGATGTTATTAAAGTAGTCTATTCCTCCTGCACGGTGTAATGGTGACAGTGTGTGCATCGTGTAGTACTTGGGGTAGGTTATGATTGTGATCTCTTGTAGATTATGAAGTTAACTATTGCTATGATAGTATTGATGTGACTTATTCCTCCTTTCGTAGCGTGAAGGTGACAGTGTGCATGCTATGTTAGTACTTGGTTTGGTTATGTTGATCTGTTGTGCACTCTAAGGTTATTTAAATATGAACATTGAATATTGTGGAGCTTGTTAACTCCGGCATTGAGGGTTCGTGTAATCCTACACAATTAGTGGTGTTCATCATCCAACAACAGAGTGTAGAGTATAGCATTTATCTATTTATTATGTGATCAATGTTGAGAGTGACCACTAGTGAAAGTATGATCCCTAGGCCTTGTTTGCAAATACTGCTATCGCTGCTTGTTTACTGTTTTACTGCGTTTCTACTGCCTGCAATATTACCACCATCAACTACACGCCAGCAAGCACTTTTCTGGCACCGTTACTACTGCTCATACTTATTCATACCACCTGTATTTCACTATCTCTTCGCCGAACTAGTGCACCTATTAGGTGTGTTGGGGACACAAGAGACTTCTTGCTTTGTGGTTGCAGGGTTGCATGAGAGGGATATCTTTGACCTCTTCCTCCCTGAGATCGATAAACCTTGGGTGATCCACTTAAGGGAAACTTGCTGCTGTTCTACAAACCTCTGCTCTTGGAGGCCCAACACTGTCTACAAGAATAGAAGCTCCCGTAGACATCAAGCACTTTTCTCGGCGCCGTTGTCGGGAGGAAAGGTAAAAGGCACTCATACTCCGGTTCCGTGTGAGTACTTTTCTGGCGCCATTGTGTTTGTGCTCGAAGCTATTTCCTTTAGATCCTGCAATTGCATCTTTTTGTTTCTTGTTTACACTAGTTAGGCATAATGGAAAACAACAAAAATATGAGAGATCTTTATGAACTTTATCTTGAATTAGGACATGATGTGTTTGAAGAGAGAATTAAAAAACCCATGAAACTTTATATGCATGCTAATGGGAATGTTATTAATATGAATGCTTTGAACACTATTGTTGCTAATGCTATGGAAAATTCTAAGCTTGGGGAAGCTGGTTTTGATGAGCATGATATTTTTAGTCCCCCAAGCATTGAGGAGGAAATTTACTTTGATGATACTTTGCCTCCTATTTATGATGATTATAATGACAGTAGTCTTTTGGTGCCACCTGTTATGGAGGATAAATTTGATTATGATTACAATATGCCTCCTATATTTGATGATGAGAATAATAATGATAGCTACTTTGTTGAATTTGCTCCCACTATTACTAATAAAATTGATTATGCTTATGTGGAGAGTAATAATTTTATGCATGAGACTCATGATAAGAATGCTTTATGTGATAGTTATATTGTTGAGTTTGCTCATGATGCTACTGAAAGTTATTATGAGAGAGGAAAATATGGTTGTAGAAATTTTCATGTTACTAAAACACCTCTCTATGTGCTGAAATTTTTGAAGCTACACTTGTTTTATCTCCCTATGCTTGTTACTTTGCTCTTCATGAACTTGTTTATTTACAAGATTCTTTTTCATAGGAAGCATGTTAGGCTTAAATTTGTTTTGAATTTGCCTCTTGATGCTCTCTTTTACTTCAAATACTATTTCTTGCGAGTGCATCATTAAAACTGCTGAGCCCATCTTAATGGCTATAAAGAAAGAACTTCTTGGGAGATAACCCATGTGTTTATTTTGCTACAGTATTTTGTTTTATATTTGAGTCTTGGAAGTTGTTACTACTGTAGCAACCTCTCCTTATCTTAGTTTTGTGTTTTGTTGTGACAAGTAAAGTCTTTGATAGCAATGTTGATACTAGATTTGGATTACTGCGCAGAAACAGATTTCTTTGCTGCCACGAATCTGGGCAAAATTCTCTGTAGGTAACTCAGAAAATTATGCCAATTTACGTGAGTGATCCTCAGATATGTACGCAACTTTCATTCAATTTGAGAATTTTCATTTGAGCAAGTCTGGTGCCTCAATAAAATTCGTCTTTATGGACTGTTCTGTTTTGACAGATTCTGCCTTTTATTTCGCATTGCTTCTTTTGCTATGTGGGATGGATTTCTTTGTTCCATTGACTTCTAGTAGCTTTGAGCAATGTCCAGAAGTGTTAAGAATGATTGTGTCACCTCTGAACATGTGAATTTTTGATTATGCACTAACCCTCTAATGAGTTGTTTTGAGTTTGGTGTGAAGGAAGTTTTCAAGGGTCAAGAGAGGAGGATGATACAATGTGATCAAGAAGAGTGAAAAGTCTAAGCTTGGGGATGCCCCGGTGGTTCATCCCTGCATATTTCAAGAAGACTCAAGCATCTAAGCTTGGGGATGCCCAAGGCATCCCCTTCTTCATCGACAAATTATCAGGTTCCTTCTCTTGAAACTATATTTTTATTCGGTCACATCTTATGTGCTTTACTTGGAGCGTCTGTGTGCTTTTATTTTTGTTTTTGTTTGAATAAATGCTTGTGTGGGAGAGAGACACGCTCCGCTGGTTCATAGGAACACATGTGTTCTTAGCCTTTAATTTTCATGGCGAAGGTTGAAACTGCTTCGTTAATTGTTATATGGTTGGAAACGGGAAATGCTACATGTAGTAATTGGTAAAATGTCTTGGATAATGTGATACTTGGAAATTGTTGTGCTCATGTTTAAGCTCTTGCATCATATACTTTGCACCTATTAATGAAGAAATACATAGAGCATGCTAAAATTTGGTTTGCATAATTGGTCTCTCTAAGGTCTAGATAATTTCTAGTATTGAGTTTGAACAACAAGGAAGACGGTGTAGAGTCTTATAATGTTTACAATGTGTCTTTTATGTGAGTTTTGCTGCACCTCTTCATCCTTGTGTTTGTTTCAAATAGCCTTGCTAGCCTAAACCTTGTATCGAGAGGGATTACTTCTCATGCATCCAAAATTCTTGAGCCAAACACTATGCCATTTGTGTCCACCATACCTACCTACTACATGGTATTTCTCCGCCATTCCAAAGTAAATTGCTTGAGTGCTACCTTTAAATTTCCATTCTTTATCTTTACAATATATAGCTCATGGGACAAATAGCCTAAAAACTATTGTGGTATTGAATATGTACTTATGCACTTTATCTCTTATTAAGTTGCTTGTTGTGCGATAACCATGTTCCTGGGGACGCCATCAACTACTCTTTGTTGAATATCATGTGAGTTGCTATGCATGTCCGTCTTGTCTGAAGTAAGGGCGATTTACCACCTTTATGGTTAGAGCATGCATATTGTTAGAGAAGAACATTGGGCCGCTAACTAAAGCCATGATCCATGGTGGAAGTTTCAGTTTTGGACATATATCCTCAATCTCATATGAGAAAATTAATTGTTGCTACACGCTTATGCATTAAAGAGGAGTCCATTATCTGTTGTCTATGTTGTCCCGGTATGGATGTCTAAGTTGAGAATAATCAATAGCGAGAAATCCAATGCGAGCTTTCTCCTTAGACCTTTGTACAGGCGGCATAGAGGTACCCCTTTGTGACACTTGGTTAAAATATGTGCAATGCGATAATCCCGGTAATCCAAGCTAATTAGGACAAGGTGCGGGCACTATTAGTATACTATGCATGAGGCTTGCAACTTGTAGGATATAATTTACATAACTCATATGCTTTATTACTACCGTTGACAAAATTGTTTCTTGTTTTCAAAACCAAAGCTCTAGCACAAATATAGCAATCAATGCTTCCCTCTGCGAAGGGCCTTTCTTCTACTTTTATGTTGAGTCAGTTCACCTATCTCTCTCCACCTCAAGAAGCAAACACTTGTGTGAACTGTGCATTGATTCCTACAAACTTGCATATTGCACCTGTTATATTACTTTGCATTGACAACTATCCATGAGATATACATGTTACAAGTTGAAAGCAACTGCTGAAACTTACTGCTGTACGCATCACACCTTCCACTTGGGGTTCCCAACGGTCGCGTGCTGATCTTCCTTTGTGTTGCTTCAATACCTCTACTATGAATTATTGCTTTATGAGTTAACTCTTATGCAAGACTTATTGATGCTTGTCTTGAAGTACTATTCATGAAAAGTCTTTGCTATATGATTCATTTGTTTACTCATGTCATTTACATTGTTTTGATCGCTGCATTCATTACATATGCTTACAATAGTATGATCAAGGTTATGATGGCATGTCACTCCAGAAATTATCTTTGTTATCGTTACCTGCTCGGGACGAGCAGAAACTAAGCTTGGGGATGCTGATACGTCTCCGACGTATCGATAATTTCCTATGTTCCATGCCACATTATTGATGATATCTACATGTTTTATGCACACTTTATGTCATATTTACGCGTTTTCCGAAACTAACCTATTGACGAGATGCCGAAGTGCCAGTTGCTGTTTTCTGCTGTTTTTGGTTTCAGAAATCCTAGTAAGGAAATATTCTCGGAATCGGACGAAATCAACGCCCAGCATCTTAGAATCCCCGGAAGCATCCAGAACACCCGAGAATCACCAGAGGGGAGCCATGGTGGGCCCAGGAGGTAGGCCGGCGCGGCCCAGGCCCTGGCCGCGCCGCCTTACCCTCTCACCACCTCTTCGACCCTCTGACGCCGCCTCTTCGCCTATATAAAGGTCCTCGACCTAAAACTTCGACACGGAAAAGCCACGGTACGAGAAACCATCCAGAGCCGCCGCCATCGCGAAGCCAAGATCTGGGGGATAGGAGTCTCTGTTCCGGCACGCCGCCGGAACGGGGAAATGCCCCCGGAAGGCTTCTCCATCGACGCCACCGCCATCTTCATCAATGTTGCTGTCTCCCATGAGGAGGGAGTAGTTCTCCATCGAGGCTCGGGGCTGTACCGGTAGCTATGTGGTTCATCTCTCTCCTATGTACTTCAATACAATAATCTCATGAGCTGCCTTACATGATTGAGATTCATATGATGATGCTTGTAATCCAGATGTCATTATGCTAGTCAAGTGGATTTTACTTATGTGATCTCCGGAGACTCCTTGTCCCACGTGTGTAAAGGTGACAGTGTGTGCACCGTGTGGGTCTCTTAGGCTATATTTCACAGAATACTTATTCACTGTTATGAAGAGCATAGTGAAGTGCTTATTTATATCTCTTTATGATTGCAATGTGTTTTGTATCACAATTCATCTATGTGCTACTCTAGTGATGTTATTAAAGTAGTCTATTCCTCCTGCACGGTGTAATGGTGACAGTGTGTGCATCGTGTAGTACTTGGGGTAGGTTATGATTGTGATCTCTTGTAGATTATGAAGTTAACTATTGCTATGATAGTATTGATGTGACTTATTCCTCCTTTCGTAGCGTGAAGGTGACAGTGTGCATGCTATGTTAGTACTTGGTCTGGTTATGTTGATCTGTTGTGCACTCTAAGGTTATTTAAATATGAACATTGAATATTGTGGAGCTTGTTAACTCCGGCATTGAGGGTTCGTGTAATCCTACACAATTAGTGGTGTTCATCATCCAACAACAGAGTGTAGAGTATAGCATTTATCTATTTATTATGTGATCAATGTTGAGAGTGACCACTAGTGAAAGTATGATCCCTAGGCCTTGTTTGCAAATACTGCTATCGCTGCTTGTTTACTGTTTTACTGCGTTTCTACTGCCTGCAATATTACCACCATCAACTACACGCCAGCAAGCACTTTTCTGGCACCGTTACTACTGCTCATACTTATTCATACCACCTGTATTTCACTATCTCTTCGCCGAACTAGTGCACCTATTAGGTGTGTTGGGGACACAAGAGACTTCTTGCTTTGTGGTTGCAAGGTTGCATGAGAGGGATATCTTTGACCTCTTCCTCCCTGAGATCGATAAACCTTGGGTGATCCACTTAAGGAAAACTTGCTGCTGTTCTACAAACCTCTGCTCTTGGAGGCCCAACACTGTCTACAAGAATAGAAGCTCCCGTAGACATCAATATAACATAGACATCATCATCACATTACTTAGAGCCCGATCGAGATACATATATAGTGGCAAGTGTCAAATGTTTTGCATACAACTCTTAATTCATACAAAATTCACAATTTCAAGATACAAAGTAGTCTTCATCTGGTTCCTCCTTTGCTCCCTCATCTCTACCCACCAGGCTCGCTTGCATCGGGGTATTCATCCAGTTCCTACTATGATGAAAATGGAAGAAAGTGAGACCAACAAGTCCGATGCACAAGAGAAATGGAATAAATGCCTCATACATTGTTGGTCAACACAAATATTAACATTCAGGGACGGCGTAAGTGAGACCAAGTCCAATGCACAAGAGATTGATATTTGTGCTATCTTACCAGGCTCACTTACGCCACCCCCGAGTGTACGGTGACCAAACATTTTAATCATCGGTATTTTCAAAATACCAAAGCAAATGGAATGAAAAAATGGAATAAGTGCCTCATACATTGTTGGTCAACACAAATATTAACATTCAGGGATGGTGTAAGTGAGACCAAGTCCGATGCACAAGAGATTGATATTTGTGCTATCTTACCAGGCTCACTTACGCCACCCCCAAGTGTACGGTGACCAAAAATTTTAATCATCGGCATTTTGAAAATACCAAAGCAAATGAAATGACAAAATGGAATAAGTGCCTCATACATTGTTGGTCAACACAAATACTATGGTCAGAAACCATAGTTGACGTATACACCGCAGTATACTTTGCAGAAGGGCCCCCTTTGCCCAGCCGCCGTTCCGTGAACGGGTCCTTGACGACACAACAACGCCGATCTGCCTCTCCGGCGCAGAACCACGGCAGTCCCAGCCGCCTCCCTTGCGGCCACAAGGGAGGCGTCTTGGACTGGCGTGGTTCTGCACCGGAGAGGCAGGTCGGCGTTGTTGTCTCGTCAAGGACTCGTTCACGGAACGGCGGCCGGGGAAAGGGGGGCCCGTCTACAAAGTATATTGCGGCGTATAGGTGACCAAACATTCTAATCATCGGCACTAAAATGGAAGAAAGAGCCAAGTGGTATCTCAACTAGATATCATATGCCTCATACTTTGTTGGTCGAAAGAAATATTAACATTCCGGGATGGGGTCAGTGAGGCCAGGTAGGATGCACAAGAGATTGATATTTGTGCCATCGCACCAGGCTCACTGGCCCCACCCCAGAGTGTACAAGTGACCAAACAATTTAATCATCGGCACTAAAATGGAAGAAAAGCCAATGCAATTTAGAAGTAGCTAACTAGTATGAACTAAATGGAATGCCTCATACTTTGTTGGTCGAAACAAATATTAACATCCAGGGATGGAGTAAGTGAGGCCAGGTAGGATGCACAAAATATTGATACTTGTGCCATCACACCAGGCTCACTTGCTCCACCCCCGAGTGTACGAGTGATCGACCAACCATCTAATCATCGGCAAGTACAAAAACACCAACAAACTAGCAACCATGGTGACATAAGTCAAGATGCTCAAACACACATAGCATGCATGGAGCAGATGCTCCAAAGGGATTATTCATCACTTGGTATATAGACCAAGTGATGCTGGCAAAAGAGAGGCCAATCAAGAACCAGTAAATCTAGTAAGTGATAGATATGCCTAAACAAGCAACAACACATAGCATATCCCAGCTAACCAGATGAGACAAGTCTTGGTAGCCAACTGAATCACCTAGCACCACCTAGCCTTTTAAAACCATCAGAAACAGTCCTTTTTCTTCAAAGGATACCACAGTGGCATTCATTTACATGATCCCCTACTGTGGATATCTCTATTTTCATCAAAGCCAACAAGAAATAGAAATTTATCATTACTCAGTTGAGTTCAAAACAAAGCTGGGGTACCATAAGGGATTACTCATCACTTGGTAGTAACCAAGTGATGCTGGCAAGAGAGAGGCCAAGCCCGAGCTAGTCAATCCAGTAGAGATGGATATGCATAAGTAAGCAAGAACACATAGCCTATCCAAGTTAACCAGATAAAAGCAACCTTGACAGCCAACTTAATAACCTAGCATCACCTAGTCTTTTAAACCATCAGAAACTTCCCATTTTCTTCAAAGGATACCACAGTGGCATTCATTTACATGATTCCCTACTGTGAATATCTCTATTTTCACCAAAACGAACCAATTATCCAACTATGAGATGCAACCAGTGGCACTAGCAAGAGCTAATGAGGTCACAACACAGCATAAGCAATCAACACCAGTAAACAAGTCCTCATCTCCTTATACAGGTTCAGACTTTGGATTTGTTTCCAACAAAGGTTGGAAAACAAATCAAATCCATTTAGTACCAAGCATAGCGCCAATTAATCAAGCAATATAGCAGCATCAGTAACAAGCATAGCACCAATTAATCAAGCAATATAGCAGCATCAGTGACAAGCATAGCACCAATTAATCAACTATAGCTCCATCAGTAACAAGCATAGCACCAATTAATCAAGCAACAGCATGACCTGCACATGACAATTCACTAAAGCCAAAGCTTCAGTAAAGCACTTAATCAAGGCTTTCATGCAGTGCTTGACAGGCAACAACTGCAAGCAATGGGATCATAATTCAATCCATGTGCACATACCAGATAAATGGCATCAATTAACAGCAACTTCTCCCCCTCTCTGTAATTAGCACAGCAGCATTTCATCGAGCACAACAGCAACACAAAATCACAGCAGCATTTCATCGAGCACAACAGCAGCACAAAATCACAGCAGCATTTCATCGAGCACTTTGTGCTCGCGCGGGAGAGGAAGAGGGAGGGGAGGGGAGGGAGCTCACCGACGACCACGGCAGTTGTGGAGGAGCTCACCGAAGACGACGGCAGGGGTGGAGGTCGCGGCGGCTCCACCACCTTGACGCGGCGACGGGTCCGAAACCTTGACGCCGCACCGGACCCTCCTCCTCCACGCCGCAGCGGCTTGTGCTGCTGGTGGCGGGGATGGGTGGAGCGTGGCGGCATGCGGCCGTTGCGGAGGAAGGCGGCGGTGGCGGCGACGGCGACGGCAGCGCTCGCCATGGAAGGCGGCGGCGCGGGGAGAGGGGAGAGGGGAGAGAGGTATACGGGCGAGGGAGGGGTACGACACAGATATAGGACACGTTATTTCTGTGGCGCACCGAGGCCAGTGCGCCACAGAACACGTTATTTCTGTGGCGCACCGATGCCAGTGCGCCACAGAATACGTTATTTCTGTGGCGCACCAAGTGCAGTGCGCCGTAGAAAAAGTGAAACCAATGATTGGGCGTGACAGGGTGTGGGCCCCACCAAGTTTTTGTGGCGCAGTGTGCCACAGTGCGCCACAAAATTAAGCTATTTCTGTGGCGCACCGCTCCTGGTGCGCCACAAAATAAAATTCTGTGGCGCATTCTTAGGGGTGCGCCACAGAACTAAGCTCCGCCTATAAGGGTTTTCCTACTAGTGCGAGGTGAGAGAAATCGCCCCTGCAAGCTCTCAGTATCGTGAGGTAAACGATGGCCCAGGGCCGTCGGATCTTGATCTGACGCCCTGTGCTTCCCGCGCGCCGGCTACGTACATGCGCCATGCACGCACGGCCCGGGCAGCCGCTGGGCCGGCCCAATTCTTTTCCCGCCGCGTTTAAATTCAAATTTAGGTTTAATTCTTTTCAGTTATTTTTGCTTACTGATGCCTTGCTAGAAATGCAATAGCTCCAAATCTACTTAGCCAAATTTAGTGAATTTGATATTGTTCGAAAGCTCATGAAATTCTCTGTCAAACCCCACTGGCCTCAAATCAAAATTCATCTTAGATCATCTGTAGCAAAAATAACATCAGTAACTTTTCATATTTCAAATAATTCTTAAAAATCAACCATAAATGATTTTGAGGTGATTCAAATTCTCATAATTCACATTTCAAATACTATAATTGTTTATGTAAAAACATAGCCTAGTTGTTTGCATGATCATGGGCTAGAATCAAAAATTGGCTATGTAGTCAATACTAGCCCATTTAAATCATTTTCAAATTTAGAATTTTAAATCTATGAGGTGTAGCACCTCATTTAAATCATCTTCCCAAGTTGTGAGAAGTAATGTGATGACCCTTGTTGCATGGTCTCATACTTGCTCACTTGAGGATCTTAAATCAAAGTAGGATTTAAATTGCATGAGGTATAGTACCTCATTTAAATCATTTTTCTCAAATGATAAATGTGAAGTATTGACCTTGGTCAACATGATCTCACACTTATTAATTGAGGAGATTAAATCTTAATAAGATTCAATGAGAGAAAATTATTTCTCCAAAGAACTAAATAGAAACCCTAATCGCTATTTCAATAAGAAGAGTTGTTTTCTAAACCCTAAAAGAAGAAACCCTAGTCTAATGTTGAGTAATGTAGATGATGATGCTAGATCATCTTGAGTGAGCCATTAAGGCTAAACTAGTATACTTAAGTATTGTTTGGTGATTGTATCCTCGTATTTCGTTTATAGACGCTAGTACCAGAGACTATCAAGAGGAGGAGGTTTTCTACCAAGAGGAAGAAGAAGAGAACTTTGATCACTACCCCAATCAAGGCAAGCTAATATTCTTGCAAGTTGCCCTAGTGCAAAGCTCTACAAGAGCAAGGCACCATTACATATTACTTTATGCTTAATGATCATATCCCAAGTTTTTACCTTACAAGTTTGGACTTTGGTTTATCAAAGTTTATTTTTGATTTATGATTCACTTGGTTTAGTTATGGAGTAGTACAAGAGCATCACACTTAGCCTAGAAAGCTATAAGGTAGTTAGCACCCCCTCATGACTAGTTGCTAGTGCTAAAATTAAAAAGGACTACTCTAGATGGGAACAGGTGAAAACCAATGACTTTAAAAACCTTGGAATGATGAGTCATTCTATTGAAAGATTTTGAAGGTGAATATGACTTGTGAATGACATGGTGAACTTTACAACAACTGATGGTTGGGTTCGGATGCGATACCATTCCAATTCTTAAGTACCCCCACAATACCTGAATATGGGTAAGGCTTAACTGGAAACTTATGTATTTTAGTATGAGTTCCCTCTGAACAAGCGTCATAGGGGTTATGCCGAGGCTGCCTCCATTGAAAGTGAAATGACGTGAAATGAGGTGAATGTCCTACCCAAGCCCTGTGCAGTTCCTGGGTTGGCGGTTTGCTCTCACCGGGAGGCCAAGCTCATGGGGAGAGGTGCCTATACTAGGGTATGTAAATGAAAGGTTATGATTGGTAGTTCGCGCACTGAGTGCGATAAATCAGGGCCAGTTACCTCTGACGAACTATTGCAATTATTGTGGCACAAGTGTACGACCTATGCAGAGTTTAAACTATTCGAATAGCCGCGTCCGCGGTCATGGACAGTTGGAAAGGCCATACTGTTCCGTCATCAGAACTTTTCCAAAATATGAATGGTGACTTGTGACTTGAGTTTGAAAGGTGACTTTGACTTTGAATCACAACAGAGTTGTGGGAATGACACTAATGTTCCCACTTGAGTTTAGTTAGACAATCAAAGTGTCTTTTATTACTAAAGTGCTTATGAAATAAAACTGGCTTTATGCAAATGAACCTAGAGCTTAGAACCCCCTTACTATAGTTGATAATGCTTAGACTAGTATTAGTTTGCGAGTATTTTAAAGTACTCATGGCTGTGTCTCTGGCTATTCAAATGGCCAGACTATGAAGAAGAGCCCCAGTACCAGGATGAAGGACAGCAGGACGTCTACGATAACTAGGACCACTCCTGACGTCAACAGTTGCCTGTGGAACAGATGGACCACACTCGCTACTTCGCTTCCGCTATGTGTTTTGTAATAGGATCTCTAGATCCTCTATGTTGTATTAAGACTGGATCATGTGATCCTTTGTTGTAAGACGATTATGGTATGTAATGAATGATGTGCTGTGATATCAATCTATTATGTCTCGCAAAAACAATATTTTTGGGATTGCGATGTACGGCATAATAGGCATCTGGACTTAAAAATCCGAGTGTTGACAAGATGTACTTTTGCAAATACCACTATAGATGTCTCGCCCCACCTTCAACCTAGGCCAATTTCTTGAGAAGAGAAACCTAAAACTAATGGGTCCAACTTCATGTCCTGGTACCGCATCCTGAGGATTCTCCTCGCTCCTCACAAGATGACCTATGTACTAGAGGTTGCGCTAGGTCACAAGCCCACCAACACCGCCTCTTAGGATGAAAGGAATGTGTTCCAATCCAAGGTGGATGATTCCTCCTTAGTCCAGAGTGGCATGCTCTATGCCATGCATGGAGGCTGATTTGCAGAAGTGCTTTGAGAACATGGGTGCTTTTGAAGTAATCACTGATCTTAAGGATATATTTGCATCTCAAGCCTCGGCCGAGAGGTATGAAGCCTCTGAGCTATTCTTCTTGGCCAAGATAGAAGAGCAAAACATCGTGAGCGAGCACGTGGTGAAGATGTTTGGCTACATTCAACGACCGAACGCTTTGGAACACAAGATTCCGAACGAGCTGGCAACTGATAGGGTGATGCAATTCCTAAACTACAACATGCAAGGGATGACTAAGTCCCTGTCTGAGTTGTTCGCGATGCTCAAAATTGCTGAGGTGGAAATCAAGAAGGAGCACACTGTGTTAATGGTCAACAAGACCGTGAACCACAAGAAATCTGGCAAGAACGACAAGGACGGGAAGTCTGAGAGGAATGGAAAGCCTTTTGCCACTCCATCGAAGGCACCCAAGCCTGGTGTCGAGTGCTTCCACTGCAAATGGGATGGTCACTGGAAACACAACTGCCCGAAATACCTAGAAGATAAGAAGGCCGAGAAGATCGCAGGGAAAGACAAAGTTATATGTGATATACATTTTATTGATGTTTACCTCACAAGTGCTCAGAGTAACACCTGGGTATTTAATACCGGTTTTGTTTCACACATTTGTAAGTCTTAGGGCATCTCCAGCGGCGCGACGCAAACGGACGTTGAGCGACCGTTTGCGTCCGCGGGGCGAAAAATGCGTTTGGTACCACCTCTAGCGGCGCGACGCAAAGTGACCGGGCCGTCCGCAGAGACGCAAACCTGGTCCAAATATGCACCTCGGACGCTGATACGTCTCCGACGTATCGATAATTTCTTATGTTCCATGCCACATTATTGATGTTATCTACATGTTTTATGCACACTTTATGTCATATTCGTGCATTTTCTGGAACTAACCTATTAACAAGATGCCGAAGTGCCAGTTGCTGTTTTCTGCTGTTTTTGGTTTCAGAAATCCTAGTAAGGAAATATTCTCGGAATTGGACGAAATCAAAGCCCAGGGGCCTATTTTCTCACGAAGCTTCCAGAAGTCCGAAGGAGAGACGAAGAGGGGCCACAGGGGAGCCAGACCATAGGGCGGCGCGGCCCCCCCCTTGGCCGCGCCGGCCTGTGGTGTGGGACCCCCGTGCCGCCTCTTGACCTGCCCTTCCGCCTATAAAAAGTCTCCGTGACGAAACCCCCAGTACCGAGAGCCACGATACGGAAAACCTTCCAGAGACGCCGCCAACGCCGATCCCATCTCGGGGGATCCAGGAGATCGCCTCCGGCACCCTGCCGGAGAGGGGAATCATCTCCCGGAGGACTCTACGCCGCCATGGTCGCCTCCGGTGTGATGTGTGAGTAGTCTACCCCTGGACTATGGGTCCATAGCAGTAGCTAGATGGTTGTCTTCTCCCCATTGTGCTATCATTGTCGGATCTTGTGAGCTGCCTAACATGATCAAGATCATCTATCTGTAATTCTATATGTTGCGTTTGTTGGGATCCGATGAATAGAGAATACTTGTTATGTTGATTATCAAAGTTATATCTATGTGTTGTTTATGATCTTGCATGCTCTCCGTTACTAGTAGATGCTCTGGCCAAGTAGATGCTTGTAACTCCAAGAGGGAGTACTTATGCTCGATAGTGGGTTCATGCCTGCATTGACACAGGGACGATGTGAGAAAGTTCTAAGGTTGTGTTGTGCTGTTGACTCTTGGGATAAATCATTAGTGCTATGTTCAAGGATGTAGTCACTAGTTACATAACGCGCAATAATTAATTCAATAGTCTGTAGTTAGAAACTTAATACAGGAGGGGTTCGGATGATAACTTGAAGGTGGACTTTTTAGGCATAGATGCAGTTGGATGACGGTCTATGTACTTTGTCGTAATGCCCAATTAAATCTCACTATACTCATCATGATATGTATGTGCATGGTCATGCTCTCTTTATTTGTCAATTGCCCAACTGTAATTTGTTCACCCAACATGCTGTTCGTCTTATGGGAGAGACACCTCTAGTGAACTGTGGACCCCGGTCCAATTCTCTTCACTGAAATACAATCTACTGCAATACTTGTTCTACTGTTTTCTGCAAACAATCATCTTCCACACAATACGGTTAATCCTTTGTTACAGCAAGCCGGTGAGATTGACAACCTCACTGTTTCGTTGGGGCAAAGTACTTTGGTTGTGTTGTGCAGGTTCCACGTTGGCGCCGGAATCCCTGGTGTTGCGCCGCACTACATCCCGCCGCCATCAACCTTCAACGTGCTTCTTGGCTCCTCCTGGTTCGATAAACCTTGGTTTCTTTCTGAGGGAAAACTTGCTGCTGTGCGCATCATACCTTCCTCTTGGGGTTGCCCAACGAACGTGTGAAATACACGCCATCAAGCTCTTTTTCTGGCGCCGTTGCCGGGGAGATCAAGACACGCTGCAAGGGGAGTCTCCACTTCTCAATCTCTTTACTTTGTTTTTGTCTTGCTTAGTTTTATTTACTACTTTGTTTGCTGCACTAAATCAAAATACAAAAAAATTAGTTGCTAGTTTTACTTTATTTGCTATCTTGTTCGCTATATCAAAAACACAAAAAAATTAGTTTACTTGCATTTACTTTATCTAGTTTGTCTTATTTACTGTTGCTAAAATGGCCAACGCTGAAAACACTAAGTTGTGTGACTTCACAACCACAAATAATAATGATTTCTTATGCACACCTATTGCTCCACCTGCTACTACAGCAGAATTCTTTGAAATTAAACCTGCTTTACTGAATCTTGTTATGCGAGAGCAATTTTCAGTGTTAGTTCTGATGATGCTGCTGCCCATCTTAATAATTTTGTTGAATTATGTGAAATGCAAAAATATAAAGATGTAGATGGTGATATTATTAAACTAAAATTGTTTCCTTTCTCATTAAGAGGAAGAGCTAAAGATTGGTTGCTATCTCTGCCTAAGAATAGTATTGATTCATGGACTAAATGCAAGGATGCTTTTATTGGTAGATATTATCCCCCTGCTAAAATTATATCTTTGAGGAGTAGCATAATGAATTTTAAACAATTAGATACTGAACATGTTGCTCAAGCTTGGGAAAGAATGAAATCTCTGGTTAAAAATTGCCCAACCCATGGACTGACTACTTGGATGATCATCCAAACCTTCTATGCAGGACTAAATTTTTCTTCACGGAATTTATTGGATTCAGCTGCTGGAGGTACCTTTATGTCCATCACTCTTGGTGAAGCAACAAAGCTTCTTGATAATATGATGATCAACTACTCTGAATGGCACACGGAAAGAGCTCCACAAGGTAAGAAGGTAAATTCTGTCGAAGAAACCTCTTCCTTGAGTGATAAGATTGATGCTATTATGTCTATGCTTGTGAATGATAGGACTAATATTGATCCTAATAATGTTCCATTAGCTTCATTGGTTGCACAAGAAGAACATGTTGATATAAACTTCATTAAAAATAATAATTTCAACAACAATGCTTACCGGAATAATTCTAGTAACAACTATAGGCCATATCCTTATAATAATGGCAACGGCTATGGTAATTCTTATGGGAATTCTTACAACAATAATAGGAGTTCACCCCTGGACTTGAAGCCATGCTTAAAGAATTTATTAGTACACAAACTGCTTTTAACAAATCTGTTGAAGAAAAGCTTGGGAAAATTGATATACTTGCTTCTAAAGTCGATAGTCTTGCTGCTGATGTTGATCTTTTGAAATCAAAAGTTTTGCCTAATGAGAATCATCATAATAAAATTACTACTACAGCAAATGCCATTCAAGTTAGAATTAATGAGAATATAAGATTAATGGCTGAACTGCGTGCTAGGTGGGATAGAGAAGAAAATGAAAAACTAGCTAAAGAGAAGAATGTAGCTAAAGTTTGGACTATTACCACCACTAGTAATGCTAATGCTACACATGTTGCTGCACCTCCTACTAATACTAATAAAAGAATTGGTGTTAGCAATGTTTCCACTTCTAATGCAAAGCGAAAAAGCGCTGAAACTGCTAAAACTGCTAAAACTGCCTGTGATAAAGCTGCTGAAATTTTTTCCAACATTGGGGATGATGATCCCATTGCTTTAGATTATAATGGTTTGAATTTTGATGATTGCCACATCTCTGAAGTTATAAAGTTCTTGCAAAAACTTGCTAAAAGTCCTAATGCTAGTGCTATAAATTTGGCTTTCACGCATCATATTACAAATGCTCTCATAAAAGCTAGAGAAGAGAAACTAGAGCGTGAAGCCTCTATTCCTAAAAAGCTAGAGGATGGTTGGGAGCCCATCATTAAGATGAAAGTTAAAGATTTTGATTGTAATGCTTTATGTGATCTTGGCGCAAGTATTTCTGTTATGCCTAAGAAAATTTATAATATGCTTGACTTGCCACCGCTGAAAAATTGTTATTTGGATGTTAATCTTGTTGATCATTCTACAAAGAAACCTTTGGGTAAAGTTGATAATGTTCGCATTACCGTTAATAATAATCTTGTTCCCGTTGATTTTGTTGTCTTGGATATTGAATGCAATGCATCTTGTCCCATTATATTGGGAAGACCTTTTCTTCGAACTGTTGGTGCTATTATTGATATGAAGGAAGGTAATATAAAATATCAATTTCCTCTCAAGAAAGGTATGGAACACTTCCCTAGAAAGAGAATGAAGGTACCTTTTGATTCTATTATGAGAACAAATTATGATGTTGACACTTCATCTCTTGATAATACTTGATACACACTTTCTGCGCCTAGCTGAAAGGCGTTAAAGAAAAGCGCTTATGGGAGACAACCCATGTTTTTACCTACAGTACTTTGTTTTTTATTTTGTGTCTTGGAAGTTGTTTACTACTGTAGCAACCTCTCCTTATCTTAGTTTTGTGTTTTGTTGTGCCAAGTTAAGCCGTTGATAGAAAAGTAAGTACTAGATTTGGATTACTGCACAGTTCCAGATTTCTTTGCTGTCACGAATCTGGGTCCACCTCCCTGTAGGTAGCTCAGAAAATTAAGCCAATTTACGTGCATGATCCTCAGATATGTACGCAACTTTCATTCAATTTGAGCATTTTCATTTGAGCAAGTCTGGTGCCATTTTAAAATTCGTCAATACGAACTGTTCTGTTTTGACAGATTCTGCCTTTTATTTCGCATTGCCTCTTTCGCTATGTTGGATGAATTTCTTTGATCCACTAATGTCCAGTAGCATTATGCAATGTCCAGAAGTGTTAAGAATGATTGTGTCACCTCTGAATATGTCAATTTATATTGTGCACTAACCCTCTAATGAGTTGTTTCGAGTTTGGTGTGGAGGAAGTTTTCAAGGATCAAGAGAGGAGTATGATGCAACATGATCAAGGAGAGTGAAAGCTCTAAGCTTGGGGATGCACCCGGCGGTTCACCCCTGCATATATCAAGAAGACTCAAGCGTCTAAGCTTGGGGATGCCCAAGGCATCCCCTTCTTCATCGACAACATTATCAGGTTCCTCCCCTGAAACTATATTTTTATTCCATCACATCTTATGTGCTTTTTCTTGGAGCGTCGGTTTGTTTTTGTTTTTGTTTTGTTTGAATAAAATGGATCCTAGCATTCACTTTATGGGAGAGAGACACGCTCCGCTGTAGCATATGGACAAGTATGTCCTTGGTTTCTACTCATAGTATTCATGGCGAAGTTTCTCCTTCGTTAAATTGTTATATGGTTGGAATTGGAAAATGATACATGTAGTAATTGCTATAAATGTCTTGGGTAATGTGATACTTGGCAATTGTTGTGCTCATGTTTAAGCTCTTGCATCATATGCTTTGCACCCATTAATGAAGAAATACATAGAGCATGCTAAAATTTGGTTTGCATATTTGGTTTCTCTAAGGTCTAGATAATTTCTAGTATTGAGTTTGAACAACAAGGAAGACGGTGTAGAGTCTTATAATGTTTTCAATATGTCTTTTATGTGAGTTTTGCTGCACCGGTTCATCCTTGTGTTTGTTTCAAATAAGCCCTGCTAGCCTAAACCTTGTATCGAGAGGGAATACTTCTCATGCATCCAAATACTTGAGCCAACCACTATGCCATTTGTGTCCACCATACCTACCTATGCTACATGGTATTTTCCTGCCATTCCAAAGTAAATTGCTTGAGTGCTACCTTTAAAATTCCATCATCCACCTTTGCAATATATAGCTCATGGGACAAATAGCTTAAAAACTATTGTGGTATTGAATATGTAATTATGCACTTTATCTCTTATTAAGTTGCTTGTTGTGCGATAACCATGTTTACTGGGGACGCCATCAACTATTCATTGTTGAATTTCATGTGAGTTGCTATGCATGTTCGTCTTGTCTGAAGTAAGGGCGATCTACACTGAGTTGAATGGTTTGAGCATGCATATTGTGAGAGAAGAACATTGGGCCGCTAACTAAAGCCATGATTCATGGTGGAAGTTTCAGTTTTGGACAAATATCCTCAAATCTCTAATGAGAAAAGAATTAATTGTTGTTGAATGCTTAAGCATTAAAAGAGGAGTCCATTATCTGTTGTCTATGTTGTCCCGGTATGGATGTCTAAGTTGAGAATAATCAAAAGCGAGAAATCCAAATGCGAGCTTTCTCCTTAGACCTTTGTATAGGCGGCATAGAGGTACCCCTTTGTGAAACTTGGTTAAAGCATATGTATTGCGGTGATAATCCAGGTAGTCCAAGCTAATTAGGACAAGGTGCGGGCACTATTGGTACACTATGCATGAGGCTTGCAACTTATAAGATATAATTTACATGATGCATATGCTTTATTACTACCGTTGACAAAATTGTTTCATGTTTTCAAAATCAAAGCTCTAGCACAAATATAGCAATCGATGCTTTTCCTCTATGGAGGACCATTCTTTTACTTTCAATGTTGAGTCAGTTCACCTATTTCTCTCCACCTCAAGAAGCAAACACTTGTGTGAACTGTGCATTGATTCCTACATACTTGCTTATTGCACTTATTATATTGCTCTATGTTGACAATATCCATGAGATATACATGTTACAAGTTGAAAGCAACCGCTGAAACTTAATCTTCCTTTGTGTTGCTTCAATGCCTTTACTTTGAATTATTGCTTTATGAGTTAACTCTTATGCAAGACTTATTGATGCTTGTCTTGAAGTGCTATTCATGAAAAGTCTTTGCTATATGATTCACTTGTTTACTCATGTCATATACATTGTTTTGATCGCTGCATTCACTACATATGCTTTACAAATAGTATGATCAAGATTATGATGGCATGTCACTCGAAATTATCTCGTGTTATCGTTTTACCTCGCTCGGGACGAGCAGAACTAAGCTTGGGGATGCTGATACGTCTCCGACGTATCGATAATTTCTTATGTTCCATGCCACATTATTGATGTTATCTACATGTTTTATGCACACTTTATGTCATATTCGTGCATTTTACGGAACTAACCTATTAACAAGATGCCGAAGTGCCGATTCTTGTTTTCTGCTGTTTTTGGTTTCAGAAATCCTAGTAAGGAAATATTCTCGGAATTGGACGAAATCAAAGCCCAGGGGCCTATTTTCTCACGAAGCTTCCAGAAGTCCGAAGGAGAGACGAAGAGGGGCCACAGGGGAGCCAGACCATAGGGCGGCGCGGCCCCCCCCTTGGCCGCGCCGGCCTGTGGTGTGGGACCCCCGTGCCGCCTCTTGACCTGCCCTTCCGCCTATAAAAAGTCTCCGTGACGAAACCCCCAGTACCGAGAGCCACGATACGGAAAACCTTCCAGAGACGCCGCCAACGCCGATCCCATCTCGGGGATCCAGGAGATCGCCTCCGGCACCCTGCCGGAGAGGGGAATCATCTCCCGGAGGACTCTACGCCGCCATGGTCGCCTCCCGGTGTGATGTGTGAGTAGTCTACCCCTAGACTATGGGTCCATAGCAGTAGCTAGATGGTTGTCTTCTCCCCATTGTGCTATCATTGTCGGATCTTGTGAGCTGCCTAACATGATCAAGATCATCTATCTGTAATTCTATATGTTGCGTTTGTTGGGATCCGATGAATAGAGAATACTTGTTATGTTGATTATCAAAGTTATATCTATGTGTTGTTTATGATCTTGCATGCTCTCCGTTACTAGTAGATGCTCTGGCCAAGTAGATGCTTGTAACTCCAAGAGGGAGTACTTATGCTCGATAGTGGGTTCATGCACTGCATTGACACAGGGACGATGTGAGAAAGTTCTAAGGTTGTGTTGTCTTGTTGTTGCCACTAGGGATAAAACATTAGTGCTATGTTCAAGGATGTAGTCACTAGTTACATTACGCGCCATACTTAATGCAATTGTCTGTTGTTAGCAACTTAATACTGGAGGGGGTTCGGATGATAACCTGAAGGTGGACTTTTTAGGCATAGATGCAGTTGGATGACGGTCTATGTACTTTGTCGTAATGCCCAATTAAATCTCACTATACTCATCATGATATGTATGTGCATGGTCATGCTCTCTTTATTTGTCAATTGCCCAACTGTAATTTGTTCACCCAACATGCTGTTCGTCTTATGGGAGAGACACCTCTAGGGAACTGTGGACCCCGGTCCAATTCTCTTTACTGAAATACAATCCCATCGCAATACTTGTTCTACTGTTTTCTGCAAACAATCATCTTCCACACAATACGGTTAATCCTTTGTTACAGCAAGCCGGTGAGATTGACAACCTCACTGTTTCGTTGGGGCAAAGTACTTTGGTTGTGTTGTGCAGGTTCCACGTTGGCGCCGGAATCCCTGGTGTTGCGCCGCACTACATCCCGCCGCCATCAACCTTCAACGTGCTTCTTGGCTCCTCCTGGTTCGATAAACCTTGGTTTCTTTCTGAGGGAAAACTTGCTGCTGTGCGCATCATACCTTCCTCTTGGGGTTGCCCAACGAACGTGTGAAATACACGCCATCAGACGCGTCTCTGCGGACGCGTAAAGTGTCTGCTCGCGTCTGCGGACGTTTCGTCTGACCCGCCTGGCAGTGACCCAGCGTCGATGCGTTTTCTCCGCCAGTACTGGCGCCGAGGCGTCGCTTCGGCAGTCTGCGGCCGCGTAAATGTCGATGCCTCGCGTGGCGCGCGGCCGTCGCCTACCTCTACGCACGAAGTAATGGCGATGCCACGCGTGCCGCGGCCATCGCCCTGCCTCCGATCTATATAAACAGGGGCGCGCACATCTCATCTCGTCCCAACTAAACCCTAGCCGCCGCGCAACCTCCACCCTAGTGCCGCTGTCGCTCAGACTCCGCCGGAGCCACCATGAGCAGCGCTCGCCGCGGCCAGGCTGCCGCGCCTCCACCTCCACCTCCCAGTCCACCTCCCCGGCCTCGAGCTCCAACGAGGAGTTCAACTCCGATGACAGCACCAACCTCCTCCACCCGGTCAGGGACGCCGCGGCCCTGGCTGAAGCGGAGAAGGAAGCAGAGGAGGAGCGGGCGGCCCATGCAGCGGTCGACGCCGAACTGGAGCAGAGCAGGGTGGCCGCCGCCGCTCCCGCGGAGGACTCCGACTCCGACATATCATGGTCTTCCGACGACCCTGATGCGCCTACCCCGGAGGAGAGGGCGGCGGAGCAGAGAGCTATAGTTGAGTCCTTCGAGACGCTCAAGGACGACGCCGCCAACGCGAGGCTGGAGCAGAGCTTGCAAGAGGACGCGGCGGCGCACCAGGCCATAGCGGCCGCACGGGAGGCGGCGGAGAAGCAGGCGAGGGAGCGACGCAATGACGGAGCCGGCCCGTCAGGCAGCAAGTAGTTTAGATTTTACTTTCTATATTTTCTATGCTATCAAATGTTCTACTATATTACTTTCTAATATGTTGCAAATCTAAAAATGGGTCGCCCTGGTGGACGCACACCCATACGCAAACTTACGCGCGGACGAAATATGTCTGCGGGGCGACGCAAACGGACGCTAGCGACCACTTTTCGGCGTCCGAAATGTGTCGCCCAGCTGGAGATGCCCTTAGTAGTAGTTATACAATAAGCGACGCTTGGAAAAGGATGAGGTGACGATGCGTGTTGTCAACGGCTGTAAAGTTTATGTGGTGGTTGTCTGGCACTCTTCGGCTTAGTCTACTTTCGGGGTTAATTTTAGTTTTGAATAAATGTTAATTTGTACCCGCATTGAGTATGAACATATAAGTGTGCCTTGCTTGATGCAAGACCGTTATTTATTTAAATCTGGTTGTTCCATTTATGTGTTCATGCACCCGAAGATTAATGGTTTGTTCTTATTAAATCTTGATGCTAAAAGTTGCAAGCTTAGTGATGATAGTACCATGGTATATCTGGTATTGCAGTCTAGGTCATATTGGTGTTAAACACACGAAGAAGGTCCATTCTAATGGACTTTTGAAGTCACTAGATTTTAAATCTTTTGACATATGCGAGCCATACCTTATGGGCAAAAAAAAAAAAAAAAAGGTCGGCACGCTGGAGTGATCGGAGGCGACGCTTGTCACTTCCTCCGGCATGAAACGTCCCAGCCCGGCTGCTCTGGGAGAAGAGGGCGGAACATGGGGCGCGTGGGGGATTAGGGTTTGGGTCGGAGCATTTATACTCCAGTCCGTAGTGGGGATGATTTTGCACTTTGCGAGGGGCTAAAATGCAAATGTGCCCGAAACTTTGACTGAGTGGAATTTGCACGAATCTCCAACAAATAAGTGGTGCAGATAGTATGGGGGGCCAACCTATATGAGGGAAATCAGCACTCATGGCTCAGTTTAGCCCCAACTAAGCTCCGCCAGTGCACGAGATCACAAGACCCTCGCGGTCCACCCGGGGATAAGCTCGGGAAGAACGGCACGGCGGACACATAATCGATGGCGACGCCGATCTTGAGTCGAAGACGCAGTGGTTCAAAAACTCGGCAGGCAGCACAGTTTCGACTACCACCGATGTGGCAAAAGCCCACCATAGTGTTCCCGAAGAGAAGGTCGGCACGCTGGAGTGATCGGAGGCGACGCTTGTCACTTCCTCCGGCATGAACGTCCCGGCCGGGCCGTACGTCCTGATGACGGTGGGCTGCTACAGCGAGGCGTGCTCCTTCATCTATCCTGGAAAGGCTCTCTAAGATAGGATCAAGCGAGAACGCGTCACGACTCTCGCAGTCTCGCTCATTCTACTGACATCAGCAAAGTGTCATCCGCATGCAACCCGCGACACGCCGTGTCCTCGATCTTCACTCCTTTCCAAAACTGCTCTTAACCGGCCCTACGCTCCTCTAACTCCCTTCCAAAACTGATCACGCTGCCGTGCCCTCAGCTCAAATTTCACACGCGCTGCGACTCCCTCTCCTTCATCCCCATCTCCAAACACCCTCGCCACCGCCGCCCCCCGCCCCCGCCGCACCAAAGCTAGCCCTAGCTTGTTCGTCCGCTCGCGACTATATATGTCGTCGTCCCGCCGTCACCGGAAATTGACCAAACCCCGACGGTACGTGGAGGAACCGCCGGTCCCTGAGCCAGATCTGCAGCCGGTGCCAAAACGGCGAGCTCATATGCCGCGGCTTCGTCATTTCCCTAAAAAGGGCCACCTGACGGAAGACTACTCCGATCTGGTCGAGGCGAACGAGATCCCACCCCATCTTCCGAAACGGATATACCAGGCCATGGAGCGCCATCTGCCGCCTGCAATCCTGGGCGCTCCCCGCGTCGACAAGCTCGCGTTCATGCAGCGCGTCCTCGCCGGCGACGTGCCCTCGCAGGAGGAGTTCGCCCGTGTAAGTCCTTACGTGTGTATCTCCGTTTGTTCTACACTTCTAGTACACTTGTTATGCACTTATGCAGTTATGCTTGAAATTAACTGGTTTTTGGAGATTGCACGCAGATGGAGAGCTGCATACAGTACAGGCAGCTGATCTGTTCAACATATAAGGTTTGCTTTTGATCTCTGCCGATGTGTATATATGATGGAGGTGTTCTGCACTTTTGTTATTGTTTATTTTCTATCTCCCCACCCCGTTTTTATGAGGAATTTTGCAGCCGTAATTAGCTACAAATCTACAATTAACCTAATGGACAAGTATGACCTGCAAGAAATCATATAGTTTAAAATAGCCGGCTATCTCATTTAGCCGCGATATTTTTAGAGACTATGAAAGGCTATAGTGAGCTATTCCATTTAGCGTTTTTTCAAAAAATTGGAATATTTCAGTCATATCTTAAAAAAACTATAATTCAAACATAATTCATGATACAACTCACAAGTTTTATATAATCATACTGAAGGCAAATTTCAGAAAACAACAAAATAAAAAGAAACAAAAGAGAAATTACAAATACATGAGGTTTAGGGTTAAATTAGAATCTAATTAGGGACTAAATATGGCTATAGCCCCTATTAGGCGTTTTTTTTTTCTTATTTAGCCTACAAATGGCTTAGCCGCAGTGGCATGTCTCTTAAAAGGCTATAGCCAAGCTATGGCAGGTTATTTAAAACTTTGCAAGAGATACATGAACTTCGCAAGAGATACATGGTCTTTGTCTTTTCTGACATAAGAAGAAAATAAAATCATCAAAAGGATATATTACATTTTTTCGGCATAGGAAAAGAGGATTTTATTAAGCATTGATAGAGTTCCAATCACAGGTAATGACCTCGGACATTTCCTTAGGGTTGTTCCTAACCCATGAGCATACTGCCGGTGTCTCTTGAGCTCACTTATCTGTGCCAGACCGTGAGCAGCACCATTGGCATCACGTTCAATATTCGCACAAATTGTTCCTCTCTCCCTAACTAGCTCTCTAATGGCTGAAACTTTAAGGGGATATACACCGACTTATATATAATGCGTGCCTTCCTTTATTAACTCTAGGGCTTCAGTGCAATCCAGTCTAGTGTAATTTTCTGTGTAGTCCAATGCATCGCGCTTCAGTCCTTCTTCCAATGCTTCTTCCAATGCTTCGGCCAGTTCAGCCTTATTGGCCGTGTATGATGTTGAATATAAATACACTGCTTAGTCTCTTTCTATCAGTTTGGATTTTTGGTTTAATTGGCTAATGCAACAATTTTTTCATGGTATCGAAGCTAAGAATTCTCAAGTTCAAAATCCTGTTCGCGTAGTATTAAAAATAAACGAAAAAAGATTTTGCGACCTCCACCGAACCCATGTTAAAGACTAAAATAGCGTAGATGAATACATTTCCTGGTCTTTCTATCAGTTTGGACTTTTGGTTCAATTGACTAATGCAACAATCTTTCATATGAGTCATCTACTTTCAGCTTCATTTCCCCCGGTATTGTCAGTGACAATTTCTTCCGGTACTTTTGTCTTCCGCCCCTGTTGGAATTCACCCACGAGTCGATCCCATCAAACTAGATAAATACACGCGACACAAAATTTATCGCCAATACCAGATGCATACACGACAAATGCCTTTCAACTTGCCTTGCGCATGCTCCATTAAGTTGAGGTGCTGCTTAGATTTTAATTGGGTGGTTTCTCACAAAATTGCACGCACTAGCTAGCTTGTGCACATTACACCCAGTTTTCACTTTTCAGCATGGTTCTAATTGCTTGTTAATTTATATCTTATTTTTGATGACTTGGAAGACAAAATAACATAAACATCATATATCGTTCCTTCAGCGACACCCTAGGATCTTCATAAGTTTCTAGTTGTTTGTAAAATTATGCTCAAATGTGTATCTGTATGTTAACTTTTTATTTACTTCTATAAAGTTATTTATGCAGTATCTTTCATATGATACACATGCACTACCATTCTTTCTTATATACAACTATATACTCTATATATCCATTTACTCACGATTTTGCAGCCTCTACATGCCCAACTGTACAAAATGAATCCTCATGCTTTCTTCTTGCCATCGTTTCTCCGAGCCATTCGTGGAAATACAATACAAAGTTTCAGTGATATCATCCATGAGCCGGCACCTAAAGTGTACACATTTCCCATGTTTCGACCGGCATTCTGCGAAATGCTCATGAACGAGGTGCATATGACCTATATTATCTTATTGTTCTTTACCAAACAAATATTAAAAATAAATTTGCGATGATTTACATGTTTTTAGATGTACCTCTTTATACTTGCACATTTTAGATCAACTGATTTAATCATTTTTTGTACTCATAGGTTGAAAATTTTCAAAACTGGGCACATAGAGAAAAACAAGAGATAAATGATCCAAATAACTTTCACAAGCCTAGCCGTGGAACCACTATTTCTGATATTGGAATGAAAGGGATGCTTGATGACCTCATGAAGAAGTTTATCTCACCTATTTCCAAAGGTCATATTTCGCTAGCAAAGCTTATTAATTTATTTTTTGTGAAAGGGGAAATAGTTGTACATAGATTATAAATTCCCAATGATATTTATGCTCTAAATAAATCTACATTTAAAGGAATATATATTTTCATTTCTTCATGTTTTCTACAGTTCTTTTCCCTGAAGTGGGGGGTAAAAGTCTGGACTCTCAACATTCTTATGTTGTTTCATATGGTGGAGATGATGGCGGTGGCAGACCTGGTTGTTCATATGATGGATATGACAATGGCCTAGGTACAGAAGCAAGCATATAACCTTCTTCATCTTGTTTTTGCCAAGTATCCCTTTACCATAAAATAATTAAATGGTTGTATATGCAAAATAGCAATGCAATAATCCTGAACCTTTCTCATGTCTATATTATTATACACATGTATATATTTTGTTCTTATGATCATTGAATTATCCCAAACAAAGTGTTGTGTTAGTTTCTGACACTTGAAGATATTTCATATGAGCTACTAGTATTTCTAAATATATATGGATGATACACTAACATGGTCTATCCTATTGGGTTTCTGGCTTATTTATCTTCTAAGATAGTATTTTGGTTCCCTCTTTCGGTTGTTAAACCATAATGCTACCATCCTCCTAATCAGTATACCCAAATATATATTTGCAGATATACATGTGGAGGACTCTCATATTACACTAAATGTCTGCCTAGGCAAACAATTTACTCATGGTCAAATGTTGTTTGTTGGTAGTCGTTGTGGGACCCATGTTAATTCAGAAGCACAACCCCAGGTACTTTATTTACACAATAATCTTTCTAGTAGGTAAACTATCCATGTATTTATCCAAAACCTTAATTTGCACTACTTTTTATTATGTACGCCACAAAAAAAAAAGATTTAGTGTTTAGTTACTAAATAAGCCTGATCTTATACAATTTTGGTTAGAAATGGGTTACTAATATGGCTAGAATGTATGTACGAGTAATTACAAGAATGAACTTAGTTTCACAGAGATCAGATAAACGTGTTGAGGTAAGTATATCATTCAAACATGGCATTTATCCATCATTTACATTTACTGTATTGAAATGGAAATTGAAGTCATGGTATAAATTCTGATATGGTGCGTTAATAAAAAAATATCTATATATACATAAAAGAGTAGGCTTCATGTAACACAGGCGTGTGTACCCATTGGATAGCATGCATAAACAATAATCAAGTGGCAAGGCCATTAAGGTTACATTTAAGGAAATGTTGTCATTTACTTATATGATGTAATTATTCAGTAAGTAATCTAAACACAATATTTACACCAACAATACGTACATATTCAAACTACAGATAATCATTTGTGGGCTAAGAACTTTCCCCGAGTGGCAAGCACTAAAGGAGACTAGTAGAGGGGATATCAGTTTAGAAAATTAAAGTAGTGCAAAATATTTATCTAGACTAGACTGTTTGTCAACATTTTCGTTATACTCATCTACATATCTCTTTCAAGCACTACGACTCGAACCTTGGACGAGAAGTGCACCAAAGCAACCTCTACTATCCACCTACTTATATTTTGATCTCATTATTGAAGGAATGACTTAAAAGTGTTAACTACATATACCACCTTCATTTTTTCTTGTCATTTAATATACATGAATCCACAAAGATGTGACATCTCAATTATTTATATTTATTTTTTCTGGTCCAGGAAATATTTATGTATTCTCATGTTGTTGGACAAGCCTTGCTATACCATGGTCGCCAGCGACATAAAGTATGCCCAACATGTGGATTTAGGGCTAACATGATCATGCAGTGCAAAAGGTACACACACATGCATCTTATTATGGAACTCTAAATATGCATACATATATTTCTAGATGTTGTGTGCATGTTCCATCTTTTTCTTTTGAAGCTTTAATTAAAAATGATTTCTTATATCAATCTTCCTAATGACCAAAGAAACACGATCTTGTTAAGCCATCTTGAAAAATGTTGTAGCATTTATCTCTAGTCATTGACTATATCTACATGCATGGGTTAACAAGAAGAATTTTAGCCTTAGTTTTCTTATGGTTGACTATCCGCCATTGAAAAAGTAAGTATTATCTTGAATCACATCAAGCGATTGACTAATAGTGGTAAAACTAGAATATATGTAATGCTAACAATAATATCTTCTTGTCAGTGTGTACATATGTATGTCTGGTGTGTGTCCCTTAAAGATGCTTATGATTGTGTTGGTTTTTGTAGAAGCACAAACACATACACACCCATATGTTCATTACTAATCATTGTATAATTCCACGATTATTTATTGAGTAACAATGTTGCTTCATCGATATAGTTCATTGTTCAAGGAGGTGACAAAATGCAAGCTAGATTTTCCTGATTGGTGCATCGAATGCCTAAAAGAAAACAACGCGTGCAAACATAATATACCGATACCATGAGGCTGGTAATTGGTATGCTCATCCCTTAACTGATTTTTTTGTATTTTCACTCTAGAACCATCGTATTATTTTACATCTATATTATAAGTAACTTTGGTTTTTGTCAACTGCTAATTTCAGGTTCTTGTCAAAAGTATGGTAATAAAGGATGGGGTCTCTAGGGATAGACCAACATGTTGTGCAATGCTTAATTAACTTTATGCAATATATGTACTCCTTGAGTTTGCTCGGCACATTTTGAAAAAAATATTGGGCATGACCATTTAATCAGTTTAGCTTGTAGTCTGTGTAGCTAATTAACAATGAGACATTGGAGGAGATGGTCATGCATTAATCCAAAATTTGTGCTAAACACTTTCCAATATTCATCCTAGCCCAGAACAAAGGTACAAAATGCTCATTTAGGACCCTTAATTTCATATCATTGTGCGATGTGGTAGACCGCTCAAAATTGTGCTGAAAAGCTTCACATGAACTACCCATGTGCGATTACCGAAATTCACACATTATTTTTTGAGTTCATATGTTGGTCACATTGTACATATTGTAAAATTTATCTCTTGTGAATACCTTGGGCGCTCCCTTCTGAAAATACTAGTTGTACTAGCTCTCTCTCCCTCCCACACCAGGCTACCAGCTACCAAGTCCTATTGAAAATTCAAGACACGACCTTATCCCTTGGTCGTTGTCGAGCTTCCCTTACTCCGCCAGATCAGCTGGCATGAACCTTCTCAACAAGGCCAGTCCATGGTGACCTCGTTAACTAAAAAACTAGCCGATACTGCCATCTCTCCTTTGCTTAGATCGATCAATGATGAAACTACTTCATCATTGTGTGTGACCACTACCGAGTACAATATGGAGGTCTCCTCCAACACTCCACATCTCATGTACAAGATATGTGGCCGAGACACTCCCTGCTCCATACGATCTGGCCCACTAGCATAAACAAGTGAGTAGAATTACGGATAACGTGGAGGCAACACATGCAACGCCAACTCAACACTCATTAGGAACCACCTACTATTACGACAACATGGACAACAACCTCGAGAGTGCGGGTCCATGTAGAGCTCCGAGGTCCGTGTTCTTTTCGGTTGATGGCAAGCTATATTTAACTCAAAATTTGTATTTTTACTCAAGAACCACCTTACTATTTTACATCTAGATTGCAACAAACATTGGTTTCTATGTCATTGGTAATTTTTGGTTCTTATCAAAGTTGGCAATAAAGGATGAGGTTTCTAGCTAGGGATCCACCAACATATTGTAGCAAGCTTAATTTATTGTATCCAATATATGTGCTCCTTGAGTTTGTTTAACATATTAAAAAAAAGTTGTGGCATGCTCGTTTAATCACTTTGGCTTATTGGCTGTCTACCTAATTAATATGCATTAATCCAAAACACTGTAGACAACACTTGCCAATATCCATCCTAACCTACAACAATAGTATAAAAAGGATCATTTAGGACCCCTTAATTGCATTTAGTATTGTTATTTTCTACACGGCCCACAACTAAGTGTAAAAAATCATATGTGAAATGCTTCACGCTAACCTGTCCATGTGCGATGTCTGAAATTCAGACTGTTTTCTGAGTCTGAACCACAACACACATTGTGAATCTTAGCCCTTGTGAATACTGTATTTTCCCATGGGAACTGTATTAAAAAGGTATATAACCCTATCACTCCTCGGAAACCTAGCTGTTTCTCGCTCTTAGATTGCTCTCTTCCCTTCATTTAGTCTCTTTGTCCCCGAGAGCTCGCTCTCTCTCTCTTTGCAGGTTGCAGATAACCAAGAACCATTGCAAAATCAAGCTGCAACCTAACCCGTTGGTCATTGTTCATCCTCCCAATCAATAATATTGTCGGGACTTTCAACAGCGTCAACACATGTCACGATGGGCCTGCATCTAGTGATGGCTTGGGGATCCGTGCACACAGCCACGAACTGACTCGAAAGTGGTGGTGTGGGTGCCACACCACCGACAAATATGTAACAATGGCGTGCTGATCACAACGCCATAATTAATGCCCGATATGGCTCATGCACCGGGCCCAGTTAACAATCGGACCACAATGGTGGTGTTGCTCTTTTTACGACACCACTTGTACTAACAATGGCGTGGTAAAAGATGGTGTGTCACTAATTACATGTCCCCTATAAGCTATTATCTACTAGTGTGTGAATCCTACAATAAGATTTAACTACCCATGTGATGAGTATATTAAGAAGATCACACAAAAAATGAAGATTAAGGTAATGAGTTGACTAACTAGAAGCGATAAGGTGCCTCTTCAAGTTTTCACAAAGAGAGAGGAGGATGTTAGTATGGTCATGGTGTGGCGACGTCTGCCAGCTGGCTCCTTTGTGGAGGTCGGATGATGTGCCTCACGAAGGTAGTGATGGTGCTTGGTGAACGGTACCCCATTCATGGTTTCTCGTCAAGGGAACAACAAGGCTATGGCAATCAATTGGTGAATTGAGGAAGGATGAGGGTTCTAGGGTGGCAACAACAAGGAATGTTACGTGGTTTCTCTATGTGGTAGCACAAAGGAAAAGAGCATAAGGTGGAGGCGGCACTTTGTTGGCGGTTTGAGTCGACAGTCATACAGGGGATTTTTTACATGGAAAAAGGAGATAATCAATACCACGTGAGAAACTACCGAAATGATAAAGTGGGCCCCACATATTTTTGGTTTCTCGACTTCACCATGTCAGTGACTGCTCGAGGAAGCTCGCTAAATTACACAATGTTCTAAAAATAACATTGGTTTTGCATTTTTTCCAAGCCATCATGTTAAGGCTTCTAAATTTTTTATGCTCCTAGTTCTATGAAGTATTAATGAATCCTGGATTGTGTTATCCTGGCTTGTCGAACTCATGGACTCAGAGTTTAAATGTTTCACTTGCAATAAGCACTGGCTGTTGTAACATGATGATCTAGATTGTAGAATGTATCTGGTATTAGATGGTTGTGGCCTACTACTTCTTTTTGCCCCTATTTTCTCTGTTTTTCCCATGTTTTTTGCCCAGTTTGCTCCGACATGCATGTTTTGGCCCTGAATTACAATGATATTTCAGCGAAAATTTGCACAGTTTTTGGTCGGTTTTTGAACTGGATTCGAATGACAATTTTCTTGTTTATCCGAATGGAAAATTAAAAGCACTCAAATTTTCTTTTTTTTTACCACACCACTGGTACTAACAATGGCGTGGTAAAAGAAGGTGTTTCACTAATTACATGTCCCCTGTAAGCTATTTTCTACTAGTGTCTGAATCCTACAATAAAATTTAACTACCCATGTGATGAGTAGACTAAGAAGATCACGCAAAAACAACGGAGATTAAGGTAATGAGTTGACTAACTAGGAGTGATAAGGTGCCCCTGGAAGTCTGCATCAAAGAGAGACGAGGAGTGTAGTATGGTCATGGTGTGGCCACGTCTTCCGGTAGGCTGCTACGAGGAAGTCGGACGATGTGCCTCACAAATGTTAGTGATGGTGCTTGGTGAACGGTACCCAATGAATGGCTTCTCGACAAGGGAACAAAAAGGCTATGTCAATCAATTGGTGAACTGACGGAGGATGAGGGTTCTAGGGTGGCAACAATAAGGAATGTTAGGTGGTTCCGCTATTTGGTAGCACAAAGGAAAAGAGCATAAGGTGGAGGTGGCACTTTGTTGGCGGTTTGAGAGTCGGTAGTCAAACTGGAGATTTTTACATGGAAAAAGGAGATAATCAATACCGTGTGAGAAACTACCGAAATGAGAAAGTGGACCCAATATATTTTTGGTTTCTCGACTTCACCATGTCAGTGACCGCTCGACGAAGCTCGCTAAATTACACAATGTTTTGAAAATAACATTGGCTTATGCATTTTTCCCCAAGCCATCATCTTAAAGGCTTCTAAATTTTTGATGCTTTTCTAGCTAGTTCTATGAAGTTTGAATGACTCCTGGATTGATGTTATCCTAGCTTGTCAAACTCGTAGTTAAATGTTTCACATGCAATAAGCACTGGCTGTTGTAACATGATGATCTAGATTGCAGAATATATTTGGTATTTGATGGTTGTGACCTACTACTTTGTTTTTGCCCCTATTTTCTCTGTTTTCCCCATGTTTTTTTTTGCCCAGTTTGCTCCGACATGCATGTTTTGGCACTGAATTACAATAATATTTCAGTGGAAATTTGCACAGTTTTCGGTCAGTTTTTGAGCTGGATTCGAATGACAATTTTCCTGTTTAGCCGAATGGAAAACTGAAATCAATCAAATGAATGTCAATATCAGCACCCGGTGATCTTTTTTGCTGAAACTGAAAGTCGAAACCATGGATATATTATCCTACAAGGTTTGCACTTCATTTGGCGATATGATGGAGGTGTTCTGCAAAATTAGATTTGTTTATTTACAATTTTCTCGCTGCTGGTGGTGACTCGTATTTCAAACTTTTGATGATGAATTTTCTGATATTTTGTTTAACTTTTAAAAATAGGAAGGAGAGCTTTGAAATATATATATATATATTTATGGAAATTGTGAACTTTGGAGAACTAGCTTCCAACCACCCAATTTTGAGCTTTTCAATTTATTGAACTATGATTTTGAACCAATAATCTATGAAAAAGGGAGATCGGATTGATTTTGTGCGAGAAAAATATGGGTCTATTATAGAAGTTCGCAAGGAATACAAAGCATCCCAAAAATAATAAATTTTACATTGAGATTATTGGGCCATATAACGATCACTATTGCCGCCAGAGCGAGCTACCACCGCTTCCCTACTGGAGCCAGCCTAACGTTGTTGATGATAACTAGAGAGTCTTCCTGCACGTGCCTCAAGGGACTAGCGCCCTAGAGCCGAAGTCGTCACCATTGAACCCCTGAATTGATCTAAATCTTCCAACACTAAACATTTAACACGAGTAGACTGAACAAGATTTACCACTCCATGGGAGCAATGACTAGATGGTTCTTTGTCCTCCTCAAAGCCAGAAGCGAGATCGCCATCGATGAGGTGGACGAGAAGGCGATATACCTTATTATTGTCTAGCACAAGACCGCCATAACCACCATATCGTTGCTTCCGATTGACCAATCTATCACTTTATAGACCTTACAATAGCGCCACACACATATCCGAGGTTCCCACCGCCTCTCATCGTCGGAGTGGCAAACTGAGGAGACTAGGACCTATCGATTCCCATTCGTAGATGGTGCAGACATGGTAGATGGCGGCGCGTAGTGTGGAACCCTAGGTTGACACCTTTCTTCTTTCGCTGGAGGAAATCGTTTCATGCGTGCTCTTGTGTGCCTATGTGGATCCCGCGACAAAATTGCGTGTGTGTTTTGCGAACTATCTGTGACTAGGGGAAGAGTGGAAGATGATGGACGGATCCGAAGATCAGACGGCTCATGGCTACAAGATCGTACGATGGGGTAGGCGGAGGATGAGATCGACTTATCGTCCAGGGGACGCCCAGCGTCGCCCATTCTGAAAACAACATTGCTTTATGGGTGCATTTTTTTCCCTTCACAATATTCAATTTCCGTCGCTGGTGACGACACCCAGGCCTTTCCTTCCAGCTCGTGTATGCTCACCCGTCCCCGAAGCAAATGAAGAAAGTAGTAACGCTCGGCTCCCCTCCACTGCATTCATCACTTGTTTCCAAAAGAAAACCAGCGCGTGATATCATCACATTTCACACGCCAAAACGCGGGTCATCCCTCTCCTTCTCCCAAGTTCCCATCTCCATCTCCGCCGCCGGACCAAGCCCTAGCCGCCAACCGTCGCTCCCGCTCGCGCACCATGGCTCCCATTCGCCGGAACAAGAACAGATCCCACTAGAACCAGCAGGGGTTGGTGGTGCCCGATTGGCGGCCGGAGCTGAAGCTGCGTGACCACCCTGATCCGGACCACGTGCCAGAGGACTACTCCGACGTGGTGAATCCGGAGACGGACGTGCTCGCGCCTGAGATATACCAAGACATGGAGCGCCGTCTGCCACCTCAACTCCTCCGAGCTACACGCCACGAGAAGCTCTTGTTCATGCGGCGCATCATCAGAAATCACCTCCCCGCACCGGCCAAGGGAATCATGGTACGTACGCAGTCCTCCGTATGTACATGGATCTCCCGTCCGTCGTACATGCAGTTGCAAGCGATAATTAAACCGCTTGGAGATCGATCTGTTAACTGCTTTGGAAAACTAACATAAACTCCACGCATGCAGGTGGACATCATGTGGAGACAATACATCCAGAATATCCATTCGCACTATCAGGTTTGCAATTTCATTACCACCATCTTACTGCATATACTATATAGATTCGATTCATTTTGTTTCATTTATTAATCTTTATCTTCCCCTGTGTTTCTATGATGGTTTTTGCATGGGTGCCAATAATCCATAGTTTAAGATAGCGGACTATTTCATTTAGCGGTGACATTTTCAGAGCCCAACAAAGGCTATAGCCGGGCTAATCCATTTAGTATTTTTCGAAAATATGGAAAAATTCAGTCTATCTTACCGAAAAGAGGAAAACTATGACTCAAACATGATTCGAGCTACAACTTATTGAACTATTCAAGGTAAACAAGTATTCATCTATTCAACTCATAAGTTTTATCGAATCATATGGAACACAAATTCGGAAAACAAGAATTAAAAAGGAGAAGAGAAGATAAATTAAGAAAACATGAGGTTTAGCGGCTAAATTAGATGCTAAATAGAGCTATAGCTGGTTATTAGCGGTTTTTCTCATTTAGCCTATAAACAGGAGGTCTCTCAAAAGATTATAGTCGGATATTTAAAGCTTTGGAACAATCCATTGGATAGCATGACGTCGTCATCAGAGTCACACAGATGCATGTTCTTTGGCTTCTGCTTCAAACTAATAATAAGAAGAAAAAGAAACTGTGATACATAGCGTGAAGCTGTGATGTCGTGTCATCTTCCGTAAGGAGAAACAAAGATCAACTAGGGAATTGTCCATATGCTTATTCCAAAAGAAGCTTCATAAGATATCTGTCCTTGAGTACTCGGATACATATATATGCATGGCTGTATGGTCTAGACCTCTATTTTATTTTTCGATCAGATGTCTTTTTTTTTACTAGAATGAAATATCATCGTAAACTTAATGTCTATGACTTCGTTTGGTATTGTTTAAAAACGTGCTCCAAAGGGCATCGATCTCTATTAAAAATTTCTTTCCTGGAATACCAATATTTAATTAGCATTATTGCTGTTGAAAATTTGAAATCATGAATAGTAATGGTCAATGTCCTTTAATCTATGAAGTGTAAAGGCATGAACCATTCTTTCTTTACACATACATCCGTCTATAAAACTATATACCCAGACAGATACATAATGCATTATCCATTAATGAACATTTTGCAGCCTCTACATCCCGAACTCTACAAAATGAACCCCGCAGCTTTCTTCTTGCCTTCGTTTCTGCGTGCCATCCGGGGAAACACTGCAGAAAGTTTCATGGATATCATTCACGAGGTCATAGCACCTTCAGTCTATGCATTTCTTATGTTGCGACCTGTATTCTGCGAGATGCTCATGGATGAGGTATATATAATAAGATGTCATGGATTGCATAGCTATCTTGCTATTCCCGATTTCTGTTACTTTTTGAATTAAAATTCCAATCGTTGTTCTAGTATTTCAAGAAGTATTGTTCCTGTACGTGTCGTGCAAATTCAACTACAAGCTGATTACAGGTAGAAAATTTTCTGAAGTGGGCGCACATAAACAAACAAAAAATAATGATGCCAAATACCTTGGACAAACATGGTAGTGGCGTTGCTATTTCTGAAATTGGGATGAAAGGGATGCTGGATGAGCTCATGAAGAAGTTTATCTCACCCCTTTCCACAGGTAATAAACTTATTTATTTATATATCTCACGGGAAATCCAACTCGGCTTTCCTCCTCACTATGTCTCAATTGCTAATTTCTTTTCTTTGCAGAAGAACACAATATTCTACTGGCTAGATTTTAAGTTCCTTTGACATATTTTTATACTCCAAAGACTGCTTTTGATCTTAAATGAAATAGTATTTAAATTTCTCGATCTTGTTCTCTGCAGTTCTTTTTCCTGGAGTTGGTGGCGGGTCTTTGGACTCACAACATTCTTTTGTTGTTTCATATAGTGGAGATGACAGTGGCCTAGGTATATATGCTCCCACAAACATACAATAACTGCATAGCAATTTATTTGGCATCCTTCTTTGTGTCATATATCTTGTGGTACAAGACATAGTAGCTCCATGTGCTTAGCATTATATGTTCATACCATGATACTAATGTTTAGAAAGGGAGTGCTATGGTAGTTCACGATATTTGAACATAATATATGGATTTTCCTTCTCCGATAAAATTTTATTTTGTAAGCATCATGTTTTAAATTTTGTATCTGACGAATGTATTGTTGCTAGCAGATAGTTACCGGTTGGACGTATTGGGTTTTTCCTCTTGGGATTTAAGATATAATTTTTTATATTTTACTATTGTGAACCATAATATTTATTTTCCCGTAAATTTAATAGTTCAAAAATATGCAGGGATGCATATGGAGGAAGGCCATGTTGTACTAAATGTCTGCTTAGAAAAAAAATTTACTGGCGGGGAAATGCACTTTTGTGGTAGACGTTGTGCGAATCATATGAATTCTGAAACACATGCAGAGGTACTGTATTCATCATGAGTTCTCGTACTACCTAGGTTAGTTAACTGCTAACTAGCAAAGGTGTTCATATTCTGCAAGTGCTAATGTTGGGATCACCCTTCTCCTACTTTATTTTCTTATTTAGTCCCATTTTACTACTTGGCAATCCAATGGGAGTTCTTCGCCCTGCAGGGTTATTTATAATCAGGATATTAAATTTTGCAATGGTCATTCGTTTTCATTAACAATTGAATGCTTAGATTTATGACTAAACCTTCATGAATTCAAAGGTCTCTTTAATTTATGTCGAAGAGGCTATGTAAATCAGTTTAATTTGAGAATCCCATAAACATGTATTCCCTTTAGCTTGTTTTAATTATCGTGAATCTCTATTTTATTCTATCCATTTCCTTATACTCTTTGTGTTAATTAAAGGGGACAGAGGGAATACTTTATTTCGGATCAAATTTTGTACTAATTTAATTAGATGATATTCTATCAAAAAGTATCCTTTTTCAAGCTTGTTGGTCTTATACGAAGTTGATTAGATACACATTTTATGAATTAATATCCTTGAGTGCTTGACACCAATTCAATGGAAGTTCTTCACCCATGTAAGCCTATTTATATTTGGAAAGTCTAGAAATTTTCATGTAAGTAGTTTGCTTGCAATATCCATGTTTGTTTACAATTTTCATGGATGCGTGGTTTGTTTGCTTGATTTTGTTTTTGCCTGTTGGATTCCAAAAAATAGATAATTTAAATTAACAGTAAATATTAATTAGTACTAACATTCAGCAAACTTTTATTTCAACAAAAAGTTCCACTGTAGCGAAGGAAATAAATTGATGTAACATTACCGTGAACAAATAAGATCTTTCAGCATATGTTCAAATACTTCAGAGTTAATAAATTGGAGGTAACAAGCACTACATGATTCAGTGGTGGGTGTCTATTAAGAAGGAAATACTGTTAGTATTTTCTTTTGAAATGAAGGTTGAGACCTCCGGGCTCTGCATCTATTTTATTTAAATTTTAGTTAACAAAGTTCGGATGAGAACATACATCAAAATATCCAAAGCCACCACAAAACACCTACAAACCCGTTAATGGAGGAAAAACATGCCATCAGGGCTTTATGTCCTAAAAGTACAAACAAAGCCCCACTAGATAGGTACCGGGGGCATCACCGAATCATTGATGATGAGAGGAGGCACACATACTGTCCAGCAAACTCTCAGCATGCACCTCATGGACGCTGCAAAGCCATCACTGCCGACGAACCACCAAGGCATTTTCAAGGCAGAGATCCGTGTAGTCCTTTCTAGGCCTTTCGTTGAAGTTGCCGCGGCGTCAGGCATCGCCTCCGCCCTATGTGAGTCGACCATGCCGCGTATGTCGCCAATTCCCCGTTGCACCATGGTAGCATGGCCTGATGCCTTCAACGTGGTAGATGAAACATCACTCCACAAGCAGACCCCTTCAGGCATCACTTGTTTCAAAACGATATCCCGAGAGGGAGAATGACATAGAAGTGCCTCCATTGTTAGATCGTGGGGAGACTAAGATCTAGGGTTTCCCCTAAAACATTTGGGCCGGAGATTCGCAGCAATGACACTTTCAACAAGGCAATGACGCCCGCGGGCGCCACATTCGTTGGCTCCAACTACGTTGAAGCCCGTCCAGGAGAGTGAGCCATCTCCACGCCATCCGTTGTCAAACTTCTCGGAGAGGGCCAGCATGTCATCCGCCACATCACCGCAGATGCAGCCGCATGCGCCAAGCCCAAGCCCTAAGCCGTTGTACCGTGTCGGCTCCTTCAGGCGAAATGACGAGGGGAGCTAGAAGCGATGATCTGGGAATGCTCCCAGACGTCTCATGAGAGGGACACGAGAGTGCATCTCAAATACTATTAGTTATGATATCATCTAGGAGTTAGCACATTCAATACTTATTCACCAACATAAGGAAATTGAAAACACTGACATAAGAGTGCTTGTGTTGAAGAGTGGCATGGGGTAGGAGCCCATGGAATGCGGTGCGAGTAGAAAATAGCTTGGTTAGACAAAAGATCACAAAATATGGGATTTAATTTAATATCTTCATTCAGTTTTTTGTATGTGATAGATTGAGACGGGTAACAGAGCTGGGGAATTTTTTTTATTCAGATGAATATTAGATGCTTTTTTTTTTTTGCAAAAACAAATTGAAGGTGACATATATAGAGATAGAGTGTGTGAAAGAGATCTTTTGAAAAGACAATATTGTTCATTAATATAAATGAGATGAAGTTGCATTCTTGCACTTATCCTCAAAGCCCTTAGTACCCAGTGACACTCTTTTCCGTTGTCCCTTTTCTAATGTTCAACTCATCCGAAACATCTTGATTATCTTGGTTGGAATCATGTTCTAGCCTCCTGGGTATATGTCATCTCTTCCCAACGTCCTCATGTATCTCATGGCGATGCATTTCACAATAAATAATATCCTTCTTAAGATAAACTCTCCATATAAAATGTTTTCTTCTAGTTGTAGTAGCACCTACTAGTAATACTTTATGCATGCATATAGTATGTGGTTACTCGTTGAAGTTTGAAATGTTTTGAACCTGTAACTGAGCCTATTTTTATGTGCGGAACTGGGCCGTGTTATTAAGAGTAACCCACAATATTCATCTATTACAGTTTAATACATGAAAGTTTATTTGCCAGTAGGGGTTATGTATATGATTATTTTTTTGGCTTTGATATCCATATTCATAATTTTATGTAAATACTTATCACAATTCTGTTTGTTCTCAGTACATTTTACTGAATACCTTTTTCGTGACATATAACAACTAAGTTCATTCTTGTTTACATTCTGGCCCTATTTATAACACATTCTAGTTAAACTTATATAAACTTTGGCTCCTTTTGAAACTAGATTTCATTATAGAGGCTTTATTTTGTTTTCCGCTTTCTCCTCCCACCTTCACTTTTTCATCTTCCTCTCATCACTTTTATTATAATTACTACTACGACCTAGGACAGAAGCATGGGCACACTAGAGCACCAACACCAGCACTTAAAAATACATTTAAAACTCTTATTTCTTTGGTATTTACTTTTCAGGAAAGAGTTGAATATTCTCATGTACGTGGGCAAGCCTTGTTGTTTCATGGAAATCACATGCATTATGTCCATCCTACAACGACCGGTTTCAGGGCTAACATGACCATATGGTGCAAAAGGTACACATACATGCATCTTGCTCTACAAGTGTATATTAGAATTTCTCTTTTAAAATAACAATTATATGCGCATAAATTTATATATATGATATATACAAACGCTAATTCCCCTTTTTGATCTTCTGTACAAGTCAAGCAAATAGCATATTAATCCTATTAATCAAATGGCATATTAATTCCGTTAATCAACTAATAGAAGTATATTAACACACTTGTCTCTTAGGGTTGATAGGGCATGACTAATTGCCATTAGAAATAATGTATTCGTAGCTAAACTAACATGATTATTTTGTATACATAGTTCGTTCTATGAGGAGATGATGAAATCCAGGAAGAACTTCCACTGGTGCAGAAAATGCCTTAGCGAAGATAACATCTAGGGAAGCACAATGAGTTGATGACATATGTGTGGTAAGCAATCTGATCTTATCTACTCTTTTTGTCAAGTTACATCGTATTTGAGTCAAGATTTTTTGCATTATAATATTTACTTGATATCTTATTTAACTTTGGTTGGTTCGTTCGAAAATTCCAGGCTGTTTTCAATATAAGTGAAAGGGAGAGGATATCTTTGGAGATCATGACAACAAGGTTCGGCATGCTCAATCCAATTTTTCCAATATATTGTACCACTAGATTGTGTTTCAATATTTCTATGTAGAGTGGCATGCCCAGTTTATTTCGTGATCATTAGATGTATAATTTATTTCAAATATATAGTATTCTATGGAGATGGCTATGTATTAATTCAAAAGAATGTAAACGTCTACCGATGCAAAAAAAAAAATTACTGCTTTTCCAACCGTGTATAGGTTATACTAAACCAAAAGGAACATATTCTTCGACAGGGCTCACCATCTTCAGTCTATGACCTCTTCTCCATCGGAGATTTCTAGCATAGTAGATGGACATAGCAGACACGGTGAGCGCAATAACTCTGGGGTAAACGTTGAAGCTAACTCATGCACTAACACTCAATCAGTTGAATATTGAAGTTTATCATGCCAGCAAGGATACAATTTGTCCAACAAAATCTAAGGATACATGATTGCCTTAACGATTGTAAATTGCTGCACGCTATGGGAAGCAGCCCCCAAATGTTGCTCCAGGTACGCCATATAGCACGCTGCCATACTAGCGGGCCGATAACCCTGCGGACCGAGGTACATATGCAGCATATCTGAAAGAGCGTGCGCAAGACAATGGGACGTGTTTGGTAGGTTGGGCTAAATTTTGCACTCAATAAGGACAAACTTAGTGGGTGTTAGTCCATCTCAAACAAGCTCTGAGCCAAAATCTGGACTTTGTTTGGTGGCCCGTGAAGATTTTTCCAGCACCGGGTGGGAAATTAAACCCTCTTTGTTTGGTGGCCTAGACACAACCTATTCTAGCTCTACTGATACACAATATTGGTGTTTGGTTGCATAGATGAAACTGCCACGTGTTTACCGTGGTTGAAACAAGGTGAGCTTACCATGCTATTACATGCTACATCCCATCATAGGGAAATCAAAAGAACAAGAACTTGACGATCACCATGATGAGAACGACGCTGATGCAATCTTTCACCCTACTCTCTCGTACTAAAGACATTACTAGAAGTGGCATTGGCTCGTGAGGCATTGGTTGGTGAGGCATTGGGTGTTGAGGCATTGACTGATGAGCCATAGCCTAGATAGGCATAGCCTGGTCTGCCAAGAAGTTCTAGTACTCCTTCCGTGCCTCCTCATAGTATCGTACCTTCTTTAGTTGTTGTTGTTGGAGAAATCATTGACTTCATCCTAGCAGATCCTCCATGAATTATAGATTTCTCGAAGCCTCCCTTTGAACACAACATACCACTAACATGCCACAAGATGAACTAGTGAGGAACATGATCACAAGCATCAATGAAGTCATAAGAAAGCATGGCAATTTCACACTCTATCTTAAACTAAGAGGAGCATGCATGATCATCACGAAAAGTAGACCACAAGTTTATCCTACCGCTACACCTATGGTGTGAACTTACCACCACAACAAAAGTGCATGACATCTTAATTCCACAAGGTCACCTATGGTGTGATCCTTGATGTAAGACTATTATGGTTTGTAATGAATGATGTTCTGTGATATCAATCTATTATGTCTCGCAAAAACAATATTCCCGGGATTGCGATGTATGGCATAATAGGCATCTGGAATTAAAAATCCGGGTGTTGACACTAACCCCTTATGGGCCACCATGTGGCATCCCATTAGGGAAGGCACCACAAACCCTAAAGGGGGAGGGGGCCGATGGCCCAAGATGTTCTGCCCCCGCGCATGTGGTGGAGGCTCCACCCCCACGCCTTTTTAAAGGAGAGGAGAGACCCTCTCCTCATTCACCCCTTATCTCTTTGCCTCTCTCGCTCTCTCTCTCTCCCTCACGTGTGGTTCCCGAGGTTTGGAACCTATACATGGAGTTGGAGATCTCCACCAAAAGCATGTCGCCGTCCTGCTGGATCCTTGGCTGGCTCATCTTCTTCCGCTACTTCATTGGACCGGAGCCCGGGGGACGTCGTCTACACCGTACCCGTGTAGAGCTACGGAGGTGCTGCCAGTTGTAGCACTTCACCGCATATACGTGTACCCGACCTTGAGGTCGGCGTCGCCGTACATCTTCAGCAAAAGTGTTCCGTTCGGAACATAATGATCTTGGTCTTCAAGGGTATGAACACCAAAAATCCTTCGCTACCTTCCATCTGCATAGAACAAATTTTGTCTATATCGTTCTCGTTGGTAGGAATATTTTTTTCTACTACGAGACCCTACAATGATACCTGAGCGACCTATGCGTAGATGTATTGGTACAAACACATAGTGATATGTGAGCATTGATTTTATAATTGTCACCCTTCTCACGTGTACTTGTTCTTATTGATTAAGAGGCCCCAAACTGATATTACACGTATGCTTATACAAGACTGGTTTCATGCTTCACATATGGCTTGTACCATATAAGCGGCTAGTGGGACTTCTGTTTCTCTTAATTTAGTTGACACGGTATTTGCAACAGAGGGCTCTGAAGAAGGGAATTAAAGCAACAACTAGTCAATCAATGTTGTGGTCCAGAAGTTCGTATGTAAGAAACTTCTTTCGAGACAGCCCTAACAACCACGTAAAATAAACAAAAGATAAAGTAGATGCATATAACTTTGTTTTGCAGAGGGCACGTGATATGATGTGGTCATGGTAAGTTAAACGAAATTTTCAAAGCCACCGATGTGGAGGCACCGTGGACCTAGTGCCGTGCCAGAGTGCTTGATGGAGATGAAGGTGCAATGAGCATATCATGTGACATATTTAATTTCATATGATATTATTACTTTATGTAACTTATTTTGCTTGTATTAGATATGCGACGGTAGCATTATAAGATGATCCCTCAAATGAAATACCAAAATTGTCTTCTCCCTTTGTGTGCACCACCAAGAAAGTTCTCCGTTATGAAGCACGCCGTGACGATCGGGTGTTAGACATCTCATCGTTCGCATACAGTGGGTGTAAACCATGTTGCACTGCTAAAACACTAAGGTTACATTGGTGAGCCTAGCATGTACAAACATAGCCTCAGAACACAAGTGATCGAAAGGTTAAGCATGAGTCACATAGTTGATGTGATTGATATGTTGATGTCTACCTTTGAAGCTATCCCATCTGCCATGATGATCGGGGAGAGTGTAGTGAATTATGACCGTGTAATCACTAAACAACGACGTGGGATGTTCGTTCGAGTGGGAGTTCTTGTAGTTTATTTGAATTAAACATGAACTTATGTTATGAACATAGTATTGATGTGTAACATCCCAATTTTTAACAAAGAAGAAAATGAAATTCCTTTTTTCCAAAATTTGGAACCAACAAAAACTTTATTTAAGTTCTATAAGGAGCATAGTGCTCATGCATGTAGGTGATGATATTTGCCATGTTTGTTTGTTAAAGTGTTTGAAAATGATCCTAAACCCTAAACCATGATCTTTTAGATCAAAGAGAAACAAATAAGAAAAAGAGAAAATATAAATAGCATCATATATGTGCCTATGGCTAATTTTGAAAATCTTTAGCCTAGGCCATGTAAATTTGTGCCAATGGTTTGGAAACTCTTTTAAACTCAAAAGGATCCCTTTTGCATCAAAGAAACCAAAATCAAATCAAAGAAAAATCAAAAACCTAGTTATATGTGATAATGGTCACATGTGACAATTTTAACATCTTACCCTCTTTGAGCCACTGGATTAAGAGTTTTCTAAACCAAACCCTCCCATTTCTTTGCACCTCATTCAATACCTCATCAAGATGAACAACTTTGGTGTTGACCACTTTGACCAGATCATTGACCATTGCTCAAATTAGTCAAACCAAAATGCCACTTTGAAACAAATTCTAGCTAGATTCCCACAAATTTTAGAATCTTCACAAATCAACCGCAAAATTAAAACCAATGCCATGAGTGGCTACCCAATATCATTTAGAACCCATCTATGAAGAAACTTAGTAAAATTCACACACACATGAGATGTTTACAAGAGAATCAAATTGTTACATAGGGTACAACCACTATTCCACGAACTATGTACTATCTCCCTTTTCTCTCTCTTGAGCTCAGCTATAGTACACTTGGTACCTCCAACCACTCTCTTTTGACATCATCAAGCATAGAAATGACCACCATGACACAAGTACTTTCCATGTCCTTGCCTATGTCATCTAAATTGGACAAAACTATTTGTGCATGCTCTCTCCTTCCCCAACCTTGCTCAACATGTCACCTACCCTGGACTCACCACCACTAAGCTTGCAGCACTCATAGACCAAGAAAATAATAAACCAAGGACCAATGCCAAGCCATGTCATTGAAATGGACATCACATGCCAACCCATGTCACCCTACATCTTGTCCTTCTAACCTTGTCAAGTAGGCTCATCTCACTCCTCTGAACACCACCCTACAAGAGTGGACCCGAAAACCCACTTGCACATCCAATGCCATCACCATGCCACTCACTTGGTCACCACCATGCACCCACCTGCCCTGGCCCTTTTCCCTCTCTCTCACCATGTCATCTACCTTGACATTGACCCTCTACACCTGCTGGTACCAGCCCTTGGCTGAGGAGAGAAAGACTTGACCCAAAACCGCCCATGCCAACGTCACCCGCTCACCACCTGTGGACACCACCACCTCCCCGCGTGCACACTGCAAACCAGCCCATCTCCCTGCGCCACTAGTACCTCCTCACTCCAGAACACCTGCCAGACACGATCTTTGACCCGCACGCGCGCCAGGATGGCGACATGACGCGACGCCCGCAAGGACGCCGACATCGGCATCGTCCCCGTGCGCCCTGTACACGACGCCCGCAAGCCTGCCACCATGCGCACGTCAACAACTACCCGTTACATCACCGTCTGACGCCGTAGCCCTGTCGGAGACGCCTGAGCATGACGAACTCGACGACGTCGCCCGCCATGCCGCCATGTCGCGTCCCTCCTCCCTGGCGCCTATATAAGCCGTGCCCCTGCCCTTGGACATCACCACAGCACCTCGCCGCATCCATCTCTCCCTCCTAGAGCCTCTCCTCCTCCCTCCTTGCCGCTCCCCGGATCTAGGAGCTCGCCGACGGGCTCCCGGCGGTGATGTCTACGGAAGCTTCTATTCTTGTAGACAGTGTTGGGCCTCCAAGAGCAGAGGTTTGTAGAACAGCAACAAGTTTCCCTTAAGTGGATCACCCAAGGTTTATCGATCTCAGGGAGGAAGAGGTCAAAGATATCCCTCTCATGCAACCCTGCAACCACAAAGCAAGAAGTCTCTTGTGTCCCCAACACACCTAATAGGTGCACTAGTTCAGCGAAGAGATAGTGAAATACAGGTGGTATGAATAAGTATGAGCAGTAGTAACGGCGCCAGAAAAGTGCTTTGCCCAGGACTGGCGTGTGATTGATGGTGGTAATATGGCAGGCAGTACAGATACAGTAAAACAGTAAACAAGCAGCGATAGCAGTATTTAGGAACAAGGCCTAGGGATCATACTTTCACTAGTGAACACTCTCAACATTGATCACATAACAGAATAAATAGATAGATGCTAGACTCTACACCCTCTTGTTGGATGATGAACACCTCTAACTGTGTAGGATTACACGAACCCTCAATGCCGGAGTTAACAAGCTCCACAATATTCGATGTTCATATTTAAATAACCTTAGAGTGCATGACAGATCAACATAACCAAACAAAGTACTAACATAGCATGCACACTGTCACCTTCACGCTACGAAAGGAGGCATATATCACATCAATACCATCATAGCAATAGTTAACTTCATAATCTACAAGAGATCACAATCATAGCCTACGCCAAGTACTAACACGATGCACACACTGTCACCATTACACCGTGCAGGAGGAATAAACTACTTTAATAACATCACTAGAGTAGCACACAGATAAATTGTGATACAAAACACATTGCAATCATAAAGAGATATAAATAAGCACTTCACTATGCCATTCATAACAGTGAATAAGTATTCTGTGAAATATAGCCTAAGAGACCCACACGGTGCACAAACTGTCACCTTTACACACGTGGGACAAGGAGTCTCCGGAGATCACATAAGTAAAATTCACTTGACTAGCACAATGACATCTAGATTACAAGCATCATCATATGAATCTCAATCATGTAAGGCAGCTCATGAGATTATTGTATTGAAGTACATAGGAGAGAGATGAACCACATAGCTACCGGTACAGCCCCGAGCCTCGATGGAGAACTACTCCCTCCTCATGGGAGACAGCAGCGTTGATGAAGATGGCGGTGGTGTCGATGGAGGAGCCTTCTGGGGGCACTTCCCCGTCCCGGCGGCGTGCCGGAACAGAGAGTCCTGTCCCCCAGATCTTGGCTTCGCGATGGCGGCGGCTCTGGAAGGTTTCTCGTACCGTGGCTTTTCCGTCTCGAGGTTTTAGGTCTGGGACCTTTATATAGGTGAAGAGGCGGAGTCGGAGGGTCGAAGAGGCGGTGAGGGGGTATGGCGGCGCGGCCAGGGCCTGGGCCGCGCCGGCCACCCTCCTGGGCCCATGTGCCCCCCCTCTGGCGACTCTCGGGTGTTCTGGAAGCTTCGTGGAAAAATAGGATGCTGGGCGTTGATTTCGTCCGATTCCGAGAATATTTCCTTACTAGGATTTCTGAAACCAAAAACAGCAGAAAACAGGAACTGGCCCTTCGGCATCTCGTCAATAGGTTAGTTCCGAAAAACGCATAAATATGACATAAAGTGTGCATAAAACATGTAGATATCATCAATAATGTGGCATGGAACATAAGAAATTATCGATACGTCGGAGACGTATCAGCATCCCCAAGCTTAGTTTCTGCTCGTCCCGAGCAGGTAAACGATAACAAAGATAATTTCTGGAGTGACATGCCATCATAACCTTGATCATACTATTGTAAACACATGTAATGAATGCAGCAATCCAAGACAATGGTAAATGACATAAGTAAACAAATGAATCATAAAGCAAAGACTTTTCATGAATAATACTTCAAGACAAGCATCAATATGTCTTGCATAAGAGTTAACTCGTAAAGCAATAATTCAAAGTAAAGGCATTGAAGCAACACAAAGGAAGATGAAGTTTCAGCGGTTGCTTTCAACTTATAACATGTATATCTCATGGATAATTGTCAATGCAAAGTAGTATAACAAGTGCAATATGCAAGTATGTAGGAATCAATGCACAGTTCACACAAGTGTTTGCTTCTTGAGGTGGAGAGAGATAGGTGAACTGACTCAACAATAAAAGTAAAAGAAAGGCCCTTCAAAGAGGAAAGCATCGATTGCTATATTTGTGCTAGAGCTTTGGTTTTGAAAACAAGAAACAATTTTGTCAACGGTAGTAATAAAGCATATGTGTTATGTAAATTATATCTTAAAAGTTGCAAGCCTCATGCATAGTATACTAATAGTGCCCGCACCTTGTCCTAATTAGCTTGGATTACCGGGATTATCGCAATGCACATGTTTTAACCAAGTGTCACAAAGGGGTACCTCTATGCCGCCTGTACAAAGGTCTAAGGAGAAAGCTCGCATCGGATTTCTCGCTATTGATTATTCTCAACTTAGACATCCATACCGGGACAACATAGACAACAGATAATGGACTCCTCTTTTATGCATAAGCATGTAGCAACAATTAATTTTCTCATATGGTATTGAGGATATTGTCCAAAACTGAAACTTCCACCATGGATCATGGCTTTAGTTAGCGGCTCAATGTTCTTCTCTAACAATATGCACGCTCTAACCATTAGGTGGTAAATCGCCCTTACTTCAGACAAGACGAACATGCATAGCAACTCACATGATATTCAACAAAGAGTAGTTGATGGCGTCCCCAGGAACATGGTTATCGCTCAACAAGCAACTTAATAAGAGATAAAGTGCATAAGTACATATTCAATACCACAATAGTTTTTAGGCTATTTGTCCCATGAGCTATATATTGTAAAGGTAGAGGATATAAATTTAAAGGTAGCACTCAAGCAATTTACTTTGGAATGGCAGAGAAGTACCATGTAGTAGGTAGGTATGGTGGACACAAATGGCATAGTGGTTGGCTCAAGGATTTGGATGCATGAGAAGTATTCCCTCTCGATACAAGGCTTAGGTTAGCAAGGTTTATTTGAAACAAACACAAGGATGAACCGGTGCAGCAATGCTCTATGTATTTCTTCATTAATGGGTGCAAAGTATATGATGCAAGAGCTTAAACATGAGCACAACAATTGCCAAGTATCACATTATCCAAGACATTATAGCAATTACTACATGTAGCATTTTCTGTTTCCAACCATATAACATTTTAACGAAGCAGTTTCAACCTTCGCCATGAAAATTAAAAGCTAAGAACACATGTGTTCATATGAACCAGTGGAGCGTGTCTCTCTCCCACACAAGCATTTATTCAAACAAAAACAAAAACAAGAAACATACAGACGCTCCAAGTAAGGCACATATGATGTGGCCGAATAAAAATATAGTTTCAAGAGAAGGAACCTGATAATTTGTCGATGAAGAAGGGGATGCCTTGGGCATCCCCAAGCTTAGACGCTTGAGTCTTCTTGATATATGCAGGGGTGAACCACCGGGGCATCCCCAAGCTTAGAGCTTTCACTCTCCTTGATCACATTGTATCATCCTCCTCTCTTGACCCTTGAAAACTTCCTCCACACCAAACTCGAAACAAACTCATTAGAGGGTTAGTGCATAATCAAAAACTCACATGTTCAGAGGTGACACAATCATTCTTAACACTTCTGGACATTTCCCAAAGCTACTGGAAGTTAATGGAACAAAGAAATCCAATCCACATAGCAAAAGTGGCAATGCGAAATAAAAGGCAGAATCTGTCAAAACAGAACAGTCCGTAAAGACGAATTTTATTGAGGCACCAGACTTGCTCAAATAAAAATGCTCAAATTGAATGAAAGTTGCGTACATATCTGGGGATCACTCACGTAAATTGGCATAATTTTCTGAGTTACCTACAGAGAATTTTGCCCAGATTCGTGACAGACAGAAATCTGTTTCTGCGCAGTAATCCAAATCTAGTATCAACCTTACTATCAACGACTTTACTTGGCACAACAAAGCACAAAACTAAGATAAGGAGAGGTTGCTACAGTAGTAAACAACTTCTAAGACACAAAATAAAAACAAAGGTACTGTAGTAAAATAAACACATGGGTTATCTCCCAAGAAGTTCTTTCTTTATAGCCATTAAGGTGGGCTCAGCAATTTTAATGATGCGCTCGCAAGAAATAATATTTGAAGCAAAAGAGAGCATCAAGAGGCAAATTCAAAACACATTTAAGTCTAACATGCTTCCTATGCATAGGAATCTTGTAAGTAAACAAGTTCATGAAGAGCAAAGTAACAAGCATAGGAAGATAAAACAAGTGTAGCTTCAAAAATTTCAGCACATAGAGAGGTGTTTTAGTAACATGAAAATTTCTACAACCATATTTTCCTCTCTCATAATAACTTTCAGTAGCATCATGAGCAAACTCAACAATATAACTATCACATAAAGCATTCTTATCATGACTCTCATGCATAAAATTATTACTACTCCCAACATAAGCATAGTTATTCTTATTAATTGTAGGAGGAGCAAATTCAACAAAGTAGCTATCATCAAATATAGGAGGCATATTGTAATTATAATCAAATTTACTCTCCATAACAGGCGGTAACAAAAGACTACTATCATTATAATCATCATAAATAGGAGGCAAAGTATCATCAAAGTAAATTTTCTCCTCAATGCTTGGGGGACTAAAAAGATCATGCTCATCAAAACCAGCTTCCCCAAGCTTAGAATTTTCCATAGCATTAGCAACAATAGTGTTCAAAGCATTCATATTAATAATATTCCCATTAGCATGCATATAAAGTTCCATGGGTTTTTTTAATTCTCTCTTCAAACACATCATGTCCTAATTCAAGATAAAGTTCATAAAGATCTCTCATATTTTTGTTGTTTTCCATTATGCCTAACTAGTGTAAACAAGAAACAAAAAGATGCAATTGCAGGATCTAAAGGAAATAGCTTCGAGCACACACACAATGGCGCCAGAAAAGCATCACATTACGGAACCGGAGTATGAGTGCCTTTTACCTTTCCTCCCCGGCAACGGCGCCAGAAAAGGTGCTTGATGTCTACGGGAGCTTCTATTCTTGTAGACAGTGTTGGGCCTCCAAGAGCAGAGGTTTGTAGAACAGCAGCAAGTTTCCCTTAAGTGGATCACCCAAGGTTTATCGATCTCAGGGAGGAAGAGGTCAAAGATATCCCTCTCATGCAACCCTGCAACCACAAAGCAAGAAGTCTCTTGTGTCCCCAACACACCTAATAGGTGCACTAGTTCGGCGAAGAGATAGTGAAATACAGGTGGTATGAATAAGTATGAGCAGTAGTAACGGCGCCAGAAAAGTGCTTTGCCCAGGACTGGCGTGTGATTGATGGTGGTAATATGGCAGGCAGTACAGATACAGTAAAACAGTAAACAAGCAGCGATAGCAGTATTTAGGAACAAGGCCTAGGGATCATACTTTCACTAGTGGACACTCTCAACATTGATCACATAACAGAATAAATAGATAGATGCTAGACTCTACACCCTCTTGTTGGATGATGAACACCACTAACTGTGTAAGATTACACGAACCCTCAATGCCGGAGTTAAAAAGCTCCACAATATTCGATGTTCATATTTAAATAACCTTAGAGTGCATGACAGATCAACATAACCAAACCAAGTACTAACATAGCATGCACACTGTCACCTTCACGCTACGAAAGGAGGCATAGATCACATCAATACCATCATAGCAATAGTTAACTTCATAATCTACAAGAGATCACAATCATAGCCTACGCCAAGTACTAACACGATGCATACACTGTCACCATTACACCGTGCAGGAGGAATAAACTACTTTAATAACATCACTAGAGTAGCACACAGATAAATTGTGATACAAAACACATTGCAATCATAAAGAGATATAAATAAGCACTTCACTATGCCATTCATAACAGTGAATAAGTATTCTGTGAAATATAGCCTAAGAGACCCACACGATGCACACACTGTCACCTTTACACACGTGGGACAAGGTGTCTCCGGAGATCACATAAGTAAAATCCACTTGACTAGCACAATGACATCTAGATTACAAGCATCATCATATGAATCTCAATCATGTAAGGCAGCTCATGAGATTATTGTATTGAAGTACATAGGAGAGAGATGAACCACATAGCTACCGGTACAGCCCCGAGCCTCGATGGAGAACTACTCCCTCCTCATGGGAGACAGCAGCATTGATGAAGATGGTGGTGGTGTCGATGGAGGAGCCTTCCGGGGGCACTTCCCCGTCCCGGCGGCGTGCCGGAACAGAGAGTCCTGTCCCCCAGATCTTGGCTTCGCGATGGCGGCGGCTCTGGAAGGTTTCTCGTACCGTGGCTTTTCCGTTTCGAGGTTTTAGGTCTGGGACCTTTATATAGGCGAAGAGGCGGAGTCGGAGGGTCGAAGAGGCGGTGAGGGGGTATGGCGGCGCGGCCAGGGCCTGGGCCGCGCCGGCCACCCTCCTGGGCCCATGTGCCCCCCCCCTCTGGCGACTCTCGGGTGTTCTGGAAGCTTCGTGGAAAAATAGGATGCTGGGCGTTGATTTCGTCCGATTCCGAGAATATTTCCTTACTAGGATTTCTGAAACCAAAAACAGCAGAAAACAGGAACTGGCCCTTCGGCATCTCGTCAATAGGTTAGTTCCGGAAAACGCATAAATATGACATAAAATGTGCATAAAACATGTAGATATCATCAATAATGTGGCATGGAACATAAGAAATTATCGATACGTCGGAGACGTATCAGGCGGCATCACCAAACTTCGCCCTTTTTCTCATCACCACAGCCACCAACCCCTATACCATCTTGAAGCCCTTGAAAATTCCCGTCCAACGAGCCCAACCCCGCCATCATCCGAGCCCCGAGGTGAGAGAAATCGCCCCTGCAAGCTCTCAGTATCGCGAGGTAAACGATGGCCCAGGGCCGTCGGATCTTGATCTGACGCCCTGTGCTTCCCGCGCGCCGGCTACGTGCATGTGCCATGCACGCACGGCCCGGGCAGCCGCTGGGCCGGCCCAATTCTTTTCCCGCCGCGTTTAAATTCAAATTTAGGTTTAATTCTTTTCAGTTATTTTTGCTTACTGATGCCTTGCTAGAAATGCAATAGCTCCAAATCTACTTGGCCAAATTTAGTGAATTTGATATTGTTCGAAAGCTCATGAAATTCTCTGTCAAACCCCACTGCCTCAAATCAAAATTCATCTTAGATCATGTAGCAAAAATAACATCAGTAACTTTTCAGATTTCAAACAATTCTTAAAAATCAACCATAAATGATTTTGAGGTGATTCAAATTCTCATAATTCACATTTCAAATACTATAATTGTTTATGTAAAAACATAGCCTAGTTGTTTGCATGATCATGGGCTAGAATCAAAAATTGGCTATGTAGTCAATACTAGCCTATTTAAATCATTTTCAAATTTAGGATTTTAAATCTATGAGGTGTAGCACCTCATTTAAATCATCTTCCCAAGTTGTGTGAAGTAATGTGATGACCCTTGTTGCATGGTCTCATACTTGCTCACTTGAGGATCTTAAATCAAAGTAGGATTTCAATTGCATGAGGTATAGTACCTCATTTAAATCATTTTTCTTAAATGATAAAAATGTGAAGTATTGACCTTGGTCAACATGATATCACACTTATTAATTGAGGAGATTAAATCTTAATAAGATTCAATGAGAGAAAATTATTTCTCCAAAGAACTAAATAGAAACCCTAATCGCTATTTCAATAAGAAGAGTTGTTTTCTAAACCCTAAAAGAAGAAACCCTAGTCTAATGTTGAGTAATGTAGATGATGATGCTAGATCATCTTGAGTGAGCCATTAAGGCTAAACTAGTCTACTTAAGTATTGTTTGGTGATTGTATCCTCGTATTTCATTTATAGACGCTAGTACCAGAGACTATCAAGAGGAGGAGGTTTTCTACCAAGAGGAAGAAGAAGAGAACTTTGATCACTACCCCAATCAAGGCAAGCTAATATTCTTGCAAGTTGCCCTAGTGCAAAGCTCTACAAGAGCAAGGCACCATTACATATTACTTTATGCTTAATGATCATATCCCAAGTTTTTACCTTACAAGTTTGGACTTTGGTTTATCAAAGTTTATTTTTGATTTATGATTCACTTGGTTTAGTTATGGAGTAGTACAAGAGCATCACACTTAGCCTAGAAAGCTATAAGGTAGTTAGTGATGGCGTGTAACTCACACGTTCGTTGGGAACCCCAAGAGGAAGGTATGATGCGCACAGCAGCAAGTTTTCCCTCAGAAAGAAACCAAGGTTTATCGAACCAGGAGGAGCCAAGAAGCACGTTGAAGGTTGATGGCGGCGGAATGTAGTGCGGCGCAACACCAGGGATTCCGGCGCCAACGTGGAACCTGCACAACACAACCAAAGTACTTTGCCCCAACGAAACAGTGAGGTTGTCAATCTCACCGGCTTGCTGTAACAAAGGATTAACCGTATTGTGTGGAAGATGATTGTTTGCGAAAAATTAGAACAAGTATTGCAGTAGATTGTATTTCAAAGATAGAGAATTGGACCGGGGTCCACAGTTCACTAGAGGTGTCTCTCCCATAAGATAAACAGCATGTTGGGTGAACAAATTACAGTTGGGCAATTGACAAATAAAGAGGGCATGACCATGCACATACATATTATGATGAGTATAGTGAGATTTAATTGGGCATTACGACAATGTACATAGACCGCCATCCAGCATGCATCTATGCCTAAAAATTCCACCTTCAGGTTATCATCCGAACCCCCTCCAGTATTAAGTTGCTAACAACAGACAATTGCATTAAGTATTGCGCGTAATGTAATCAGTAACTACATCCTTGAACATAGCACTAATGTTTTATCCCTAGTGGCAATAGCACATCCACAACCTTAGAACTTTCTCACATCGGTCCTGCATATCAATGGAGGCATGAACCCACTATCGAGCATAAATACTCCCTCTTGGAGTTACAAGCATCTACTTGGCCAGAGCATCTACTAGTAACGGAGAGCATGCAAGATCATAAACAACACATAGACATAACTTTGATAATCAACATAACAAGTATTCTCTATTCATCGGATCCCAACAAACGCAACATATAGAATTACAGATAGATGATCTTGATCATGTTAGGCAGCTCACAAGATCCGACAATGAAGCATAATGGGGAGAAGACAACCATCTAGCTACTGCTATGGACCCATAGTCCAGGGGTAGACTACTCACACATCACTCCGGAGGCGACCATGGCGACGTAGAGTCCTCCGGGAGATGAAACCCCTCTCCGGCAGGGTGCCGGAGGCGATCTCCTGGATCCCCCGAGATGGGATCGGCGGCGGCGGCGTCTCTGGAAGGTTTTCCGTATCGTGGCTCTCGGACGGGGGTTTCGCGACGGAGGCTTTAAGTAGGCGGAAGGGCAGGTCGGGGAGGCGGCACGAGGCCCACACCACAGGGCCGCGCCGCCCTACGGTGTGGCCACCTCGTGGCCCCACTTCGTCTCCTCTTCGGACTTCTGGAAGCTTCGTGGCAAAATAGGACCCTGGGCGTTGATTTCGTCCAATTCCGAGAATATTTCCTTACTAGGATTTCTGAAACCAAAAACAGCAGAAAACAACAACTGGCACTTCGGCATCTTGTTAATAGGTTAGTGATACGTCTCCGACGTATCGATAATTTCTTATGTTCCATGCCACATTATTGATGTTATCTACATGTTTTATGCACACTTTATGTCATATTCGTGCATTTTCTGGAACTAACCTATTAACAAGATGCCGAAGTGCCGCTGTCTTTGTTTTGCTGTTTTTGGTTTCAGAAATCCTAGTAAGGAAATATTCTCGGAATTGGACGAAATCAACGCCCAGGTGGGCCTATTTTTCCACGAAGCTTCCGTAAGTCCGAAGGAGAGACGAAGAGGGGCCACGGAGGGGCCACACTATAGGGCGGCGCGGCCCCCCCTTGGCCGCGCCGGCCTGTAGTGTGGGGCCCCCGTGCCGCCTCTTGACCTGCCCTTTCGCCTATAAAAAGCCTCCGTGACGAAACCCCCAGTACCGAGAACCACGATATTGAAAACCTTCCAGAGACGCCGCCGCCGCCGATCCCATCTCGGGGGATCCAGGAGATCGCCTCCGGCACCCTGCCGGAGAGGGGAATCATCTCCCGGAGGACTCTACGCCGCCATGGTCGCCTCCGGTGTGATGAGTGAGTAGTCTACCCCTGGACTATGGGTCCATAGCAGTAGCTAGATGGTTGTCTTCTCCCCATTGTGCTATCATTGTCGGATCTTGTGAGCTGCCTAACATGATCAAGATCATCTATCTGTAATTCTATATGTTGCGTTTGTTGGGATCCGATGAATAGAGAATACTTGTTATGTTGATTATCAAAGTTATGCTTATGTGTTGTTTATGATCTTGCATGCTCTCCGTTACTAGTAGATGCTCTGGCCAAGTAGATGCTTTTAACTCCAAGAGGGAGTACTTATGCTCGATAGTGGGTTCATGCCTGCATTGACACCGGACGATGTGAGAAAGTTCTAAGGTTGTGTTGTGCTGTTGCCACTAGGGATAAAACATTAGTGCTATGTTCAAGGATGTAGTCACTAGTTACATTACGCACCATACTTAATGCAATTGTCTGTTGTTAGCAACTTAATACTGGAAGGGGTTCGGATGATAACCTGAAGGTGGAATTTTTAGGCATAGATGCAGTTGGATGGCGGTCTATGTACTTTGTCGTAATGCCCAATTAAATCTCACTATACTCATCATGATATGTATGTGCATGGTCATGCTCTCTTTATTTGTCAATTGCCCAACTGTAATTTGTTCACCCAACATGCTGTTCGTCTTATGGGAGAGACACCTCTAGTGAACTGTGGACCCCGGTCCAATTCTCTTTCTTGAAATACAATCTATCGCAATACTTGTTCTCTTGTTTTCTGCAAACAATCATCTTCCACACAATACGGTTAATCCTTTGTTACAGCAAGCCGGTGAGATTGACAACCTCACTGTTTCGTTGGGGCAAAGTACTTTGGTTGTGTTGTGCAGGTTCCACGTTGGCGCCGGAATCCCTGGTGTTGCGCCGCACTACATCTCGCCGCCATCAACCTTCAACGTGCTTCTTGGCTCCTCCTGGTTCGATAAACCTTGGTTTCTTTCTGAGGGAAAACTTGCCGCTGTGCGCATCACACCTTCCTCTTGGGGTTCCCAACGGACGTGCTGACCACACGCATCAAGCAGATTTTCTGGCGCCGTTGCCGGGGAGATCAAGACACGCTGCAAGGGGAGTCTCCACTTCTCAATCTCTTTACTTTGTTTTTGTCTTGCTTAGTTTTATTTACTACTTTGTTTGCTGCACTAAATCAAAATACAAAAAAAATTAGTTGCTAGTTTTACTTTATTTGCTATCTTGTTTGCTATATCGAAAACACAAAAAAATTAGTTACTTGCATTTACTTTATCTAGTTTGCTTTATTGTCTTGCACTCTATATTAAAAATACAAAAAAATTTAGTTACTTTTGTTACCATGTCTAGCTCTGAACCTGTTACTTCTTCGCCTGAAGAATTAGTCTTCACTTTTAAACAAGGGGATGAGGAGAGTTTTAAGGATGCTTGGTCTAGAATTTTTACTTCTTATCGTAAAACTGAACCTCAAATGACTCTAAGTTTGCTCCTTAGTAATTTTTATTTTGGTGTTATGGTTCGCTATAGATATGCTTTGGATACTTTAGTGGGAGGAGATTTCCTTCATTGCAATGGGGATCAAGCTTTTAATGCCATAAAGAAGTTGGTTGCATCACATGATTCAGCTAATAACTTTGATTCAGTCCTCACTAGCATATATAGTAGATTAAATAATCTGGAGATAAGTACATCTCGCTTGAATGATAACTATTGCCACGTTCGTAATCGTCTTGAACAAGTTTTAGTGAACTCTAAACTCTCATTGTGGGATCCTGCTGTTAAAATTGTTATCGGTGATCGAACCCTCCATGCCTACTGTGATATTATGTATGAATTTTGCCTTATGCCTGAAAGTATTTATAAATCTTTGAAACTTTGGGGAGTAGAGGAAGGAGGAGAGGAGATAACTCTCATTGATAACTCTACTATAATCCCTAAAGGAATAGCCGCAGGTGTGCATACAACTATTCGTGGAAGAACAATATCCATTGATTATCTTGTTGTTGAAACAGGAAAACTCACACTCGGAAGATCCCTGCTGAAACTATTGGGAGCAGTCATTGATGTTGGAGAAGGCACTCTGAAATTCACCTCTATACCGGGGGAAACTCATATATTTCCTAAGCCAAAGGGAAAGAAAAACAATAAGAAAGGTAAGGGTAAAGCCCAAGGTAAGGTTGACACACCGTCTCTCGACAATACTTGATACACACTTTCTGCGCCTAGCTGAAAGGCGTTAAAGAAAAGCGCTTATGGGAGACAACCCATGTTTTTACCTACAGTACTTTGTTTTTATTTTGTGTCTTGGAAGTTGTTTACTACTGTAGCAACCTCTCCTTATCTTAGTTTTGTGTTTTGTTGTGCCAAGTTAAGCCGTTGATAGAAAAGTAAGTACTAGATTTGGATTACTGCGCAGTTCCAGATTTCTTTGCTGTCACGAATCTGGGTCCACCTCCCTGTAGGAAGCTCAGAAAATTAAGCCAATTTACGTGTGTGATCCTCAGATATGTACGCAACTTTCATTCAATTTGAGCATTTTCATTTGAGCAAGTCTGGTGCCATTTTAAAATTCGTCAATACGAACTGTTCTGTTTTGACAGATTCTGTCTTTTATTTCGCATTGCCTCTTTCGCTATGTTGGATGAATTTCTTTGATCCACTAATGTCCAGTAGCATTATGCAATGTCCAGAAGTGTTAAGAATGATTGTGTCACCTCTGAATATGTCAATTTATATTGTGCACTAACCCTCTAATGAGTTGTTTCGAGTTTGGTGTGGAGGAAGTTTTCAAGGATCAAGAGAGGAGTATGATGCAACATGATCAAGGAGAGTGAAAGCTCTAAGCTTGGGGATGCACCCGGCGGTTCACCCCTGCATATATCAAGAAGACTCAAGCGTCTAAGCTTGGGGATGCCCAAGGCATCCCCTTCTTCATCGACAACATTATCAGGTTCCTCCCCTGAAACTATATTTTTATTCCATCACATCTTATGTGCTTTTTCTTGGAGCGTCGGTTTGTTTTTGTTTTTGTTTTGTTTGAATAAAATGGATCCTAGCATTCACTTTATGGGAGAGAGACACGCTCCGCTGTAGCATATGGACAAGTATGTCCTTGGTTTCTACTCATAGTATTCATGGCGAAGTTTCTCCTTCGTTAAATTGTTATATGGTTGGAATTGGAAAATGATACATGTAGTAATTGCTATAAATGTTTTGGGTAATGTGATACTTGGCAATTGTTGTGCTCATGTTTAAGCTCTTGCATCATATGCTTTGCACCCATTAATGAAGAAATACATAGAGCATGCTATAATTTGGTTTGCATATTTGGTTTCTCTAAGGTCTAGATAATTTCTAGTATTGAGTTTGAACAACAAGGAAGACGGTGTAGAATCTTATAATGTTTTCAATATGTCTTTTATGTGAGTTTTGCTGCACCGGTTCATCCTTGTGTTTGTTTCAAATAAGCCTTGCTAGCCTAAACCTTGTATCGAGAGGGAATACTTCTCATGCATCCAAAATACTTGAGCCAACCACTATGCCATTTGTGTCCACCATACCTACCTATACTACATGGTATTTTCCCGCCATTCCAAAGTAAATTGCTTGAGTGCTACCTTTAAAATTTCATCATTCACCTTTGCAATATATAGCTCATGGGACAAATAGCTTAAAAACTATTGTGGTATTGAATATGTAATTATGCACTTTATCTCTTATTAAGTTGCTTGTTGTGCGATAACCATGTTCACTGGGGACGCCATCAACTATTCATTGTTCAATTTCATGTGAGTTGCTATGCATGTTCGTCTTGTCTGAAGTAAGGGCGATCTACACTGAGTTGAATGGTTTGAGCATGCATATTGTGAGAGAAGAACATTGGGCCGCTAACTAAAGCCATGATCCATGGTGGAAGTTTCAGTTTTGGACAAACATCCTCAAATCTCTAATGAGAAAAGAATTAATTGTTGTTGAATGCTTAAAGCATTAAAAGAGGAGTCCATTATCTGTTGTCTATGTTGTCCCGGTATGGATGTCTAAGTTGAGAATAATCAAAAGCGAGAAATCCAAATGTGAGCTTTCTCCTTAGACCTTTGTACAGGCGGCATAGAGGTACCCCTTTGTGAAACTTGGTTAAAGCATATGTATTGCGGTGATAATCCAGGTAGTCCAAGCTAATTAGGACAAGGTGCGGGCACTATTGGTACACTATGCATGAGGCTTGCAACTTATAAGATATAATTTACATGATGCATATGCTTTATTACTACCGTTGACAAAATTGTTTCATGTTTTCAAAATCAAAGCTCTAGCACAAATATAGCAATCGATGCTTTTCCTCTATGGAGGACCATTCTTTTACTTTCAATGTTGAGTCAGTTCACCTATTTCTCTCCACCTCAAGAAGCAAACACTTGTGTGAATTGTGCATTGATTCCTACATACTTGCTTATTGCACTTATTATATTACTCTATGTTGACAATATCTATGAGATATACATGTTACAAGTTGAAAGCAACCGCTGAAACTTAATCTTCTTTTGTGTTGCTTCAATGCCTTTACTTTGAATTATTGCTTTATGAGTTAACTCTTATGCAAGACTTATTGATGCTTGTCTTGAAGTGCTATTCATGAAAAGTCTTTGCTATATGATTCACTTGTTTACTCATGTCATATATATTATTTTGATCGCTGCATTCATTACATATGCTTTACAAATAGTATGATCAAGATTATGATGGCATGTCACTCCAGAAATTATCTGTGTTATCGTTTTACCTGCTCGGGACGAGCAGAACTAAGCTTGGGGATGCTGATACGTCTCCGACGTATCGATAATTTCTTATGTTCCATGCCACATTATTGATGTTATCTACATGTTTTATGCACACTTTATGTCATATTCGTGCATTTTCTGGAACTAACCTATTAACAAGATGCCGAAGTGCCGATTCTTGTTTTTCTGCTGTTTTTGGTTTCAGAAATCCTAGTAAGGAAATATTCTCGGAATTGGACGAAATCAACGCCCAGGGGCCTATTTTTCCACGAAGCTTCCAGAAGTCCGAAGGAGAGACGAAGAGGGGCCACGGAGGGGCCACACTATAGGGCGGCGCGGCCCCCCCCCTTGGCCGCGCCGGCCTGTAGTGTGGGGCCCCCGTGCCGCCTCTTGACCTGCCCTTTCGCCTATAAAAAGCCTCCGTGACGAAACCCCCAGTACCGAGAACCACGATATTGAAAACCTTCCAGAGACGCCGCCGCCGCCGATCCCATCTCGGGGGATCCAGGAGATCGCCTCCGGCACCCTGCCGGAGAGGGGAATCATCTCCTGGAGGACTCTACGCCGCCATGGTCGCCTCCGGTGTGATGAGTGAGTAGTCTACCCCTGGACTATGGGTCCATAGCAGTAGCTAGATGGTTGTCTTCTCCCCATTGTGCTATCATTGTCGGATCTTGTGAGCTGCCTAACATGATCAAGATCATCTATCTGTAATTCTATATGTTGCGTTTGTTGGGATCCGATGAATAGAGAATACTTGTTATGTTGATTATCAAAGTTATGCTTATGTGTTGTTTATGATCTTGCATGCTCTCCGTTACTAGTAGATGCTCTGGCCAAGTAGATGCTTTTAACTCCAAGAGGGAGTACTTATGCTCGATAGTGGGTTCATGCCTGCATTGACACACGGGACAAAGGATGTGAAAGTTCTAAGGTTGTGTTGTGCTGTTGCCACTAGGGATAAAACATTAGTGCTATGTTCAAGGATGTAGTCACTAGTTACATTACGCACCATACTTAATGCAATTGTCTGTTGTTAGCAACTTAATACTGGAAGGGGTTCGGATGATAACCTGAAGGTGGACTTTTTAGGCATAGATGCAGTTGGATGGCGGTCTATGTACTTTGTCGTAATGCCCAATTAAATCTCACTATACTCATCATGATATGTATGTGCATGGTCATGCTCTCTTTATTTGTCAATTGCCCAACTGTAATTTGTTCACCCAACATGCTGTTCGTCTTATGGGAGAGACACCTCTAGTGAACTGTGGACCCCGGTCCAATTCTCTTTACTGAAATACAATCTACTGCAATACTTGTTCTACTGTTTTCTGCAAACAATCATCTTCCACACAATACGGTTAATCCTTTGTTACAGCAAGCCGGTGAGATTGACAACCTCACTGTTTCGTTGGGGCAAAGTACTTTGGTTGTGTTGTGCAGGTTCCACGTTGGCGCCGGAATCCCTGGTGTTGCGCCGCACTACATCTCGCCGCCATCAACCTTCAACGTGCTTCTTGGCTCCTCCTGGTTCGATAAACCTTGGTTTCTTTCTGAGGGAAAACTTGCCGCTGTGCGCATCACACCTTCCTCTTGGGGTTCCCAACGGACGTGCTGACCACACGCATCAGTTAGTTCCAGAAAATGCACGAATATGACATAAAGTGTGCATAAAACATGTAGATAACATCAATAATGTGGCATGGAACATAAGAAATTATCGATACGTCGGAGACGTATCAGCATCCCCAAGCTTAGTTCTGCTCGTCCCGAGCAGGTAAAACGATAACACAGATAATTTCTGGAGTGACATGCCATCATAACCTTGATCATACTATTTGTAAAGCATATGTAGTGAATGCAGCGATCAAAACAATGTATATGACATGAGTAAACAAGTGAATCATAAAGCAAAGACTTTTCATGAATAGCACTTCAAGACAAGCATCAATAAGTCTTGCATAAGAGTTAACTCATAAAGCAATAATTCAAAGTAAAGGCATTGAAGCAACACAAAGGAAGATTAAGTTTCAGCGGTTGCTTTCAACTTGTAACATGTATATCTCATGGATATTGTCAACATAGAGTAATATAATAAGTGCAATAAGCAAGTATGTAGGAATCAATGCACAGTTCACACAAGTGTTTGCTTCTTGAGGTGGAGAGAAATAGGTGAACTGACTCAACAATGAAAGTAAAAGAATTGTCCTCCATAGAGGAAAAGCATCGATTGCTATATTTGTGCTAGAGCTTTGATTTTGAAAACATGAAACAATTTTGTCAACGGTAGTAATAAAGCATATGTATCATGTAAATTATATCTTACAAGTTACAAGCCTCATGCATAGTATACTAATAGTGCCCGCACCTTGTCCTAATTAGCTTGGACTACCGGATCATCACAATGCACATGTTTTAACCAAGTGTCACAAAGGGGTGCCTCTATGTCGCCTGTACAAAGGTCTATGGAGAAAGCTCGCATTGGATTTCTCGCTATTGATTATTCTCAACTTAGATATCCATACCGGGACAACATAGACAACAGATAATGGACTCCTCTTTTATGCATAAGCATGTAACAACAATTAATAATTTTTCTCATATGAGATTGAGGATATATGTCCAAAACTGAAACTTCCACCATGGATCATGGCTTTAGTTAGCGGCCCAATGTTCTTCTCTAACAATACGCATGCTTAACCATAAGGTGGTAGATCGCTCTTACTTCAGACAAGACGAACATGCATAGCAACTCACATGAAATTCAACAAAGAGTAGTTGATGGCGTCCCCAGTGAACATGGTTATCGCACAACAAGCAACTTAATAAGAGATAAAGTGCATAAGTACATATTCAATACCACAATAGTTTTTAAGCTATTTGTCCCATGAGCTATATATTGCAAAGGTGAATGATGGAAATTTAAAGGTAGCACTCAAGCAATTTACTTTGGAATGGCGGAAAATACCATGTAGTAGGTAGGTATGGTGGACACAAATGGCATAGTGGTTGGCTCAAGTATTTTGGATGCATGAGAAGTATTCCCTCTCGATTCAAGGTTTAGGCTAGCAAGACTTATTTGAAACAAACACAAGGATGAACCGGTGCAGCAAAACTCACATAAAAGACATATTGAAAACATTATAAGACTCTACACCGTCTTCCTTGTTGTTCAAACTCAATACTAGAAATTATCTAGACCTTAGAGAAACCAAATATGCAAACCAAATTTTAGCATGCTCTATGTATTTCTTCATTAATGGGTGCAAAGCATATGATGCAAGAGCTTAAACATGAGCACAACAATTGCCAAGTATCACATTACCCAAGACATTTATAGCAATTACTACATGTATCATTTTCCAATTCCAACCATATAACAATTTAACGAAGAAGAAACTTCGCCATGAATACTATGAGTAGAAACTAAGGACATACTTGTCCATATGCTACAGCGGAGCGTGTCTCTCTCCCATAAAGTGAATGCTAGGATCCATTTTATTCAAACAAAACAAAAAACAAAAACAAACCGATGCTCCAAGCAAAGCACATAAGATGTGATGGAATAAAAATATAGTTTCAGGGGAGGAACCTGATAATGTTGTCGATGAAGAAGGGGATGCCTTGGGCATCCCCAAGCTTAGACGCTTGAGTCTTCTTGATATATGCAGGGGTGAACCACCGGGGCATCCCCAAGCTTAGAGCTTTCACTCTCCTTGATCATGTTGCATCATACTCCTCTCTTGATCCTTGAAAACTTCCTCCACACCAAACTTAGAACAACTCATTAGAGGGTTAGCGACAATAAAAATTAACATGTTCAGAGGTGACACAATCATTCTTAACACTTTTGGACATTGCATAAAGCTACTGGACATTAATGGATCAAAGAAATTCATCCAACATAGCAAAAGAGGCAATGCGAAATAAAAGGCAGAATCTGTCAAAACAGAACAGTTCGTATTGACGAATTTTATCGAGGCACCAGACTTGCTCAAATGAAAATGCTCAAATTGAATGAAAGTTGCGTACATATCTGAGGATCACTCACGTAAATTGGCATAATTTTCTGAGTTATCTACAGGGAAAACAGCCCAGATTCGTGACAGCAAAGAAATCTGTTTCTGCGCAGTAATCCAAATCTAGTATGAACTTTTCTATCAACGACTTTACTTGGCACAACAAAACACTAAACTAAGATAAGGAGAGGTTGCTACAGTAGTAAACAACTTCCAAGACACAAAATAAAAAAAAAGTACTGTAGGTAAAAACATGGGTTGTCTCCCATAAGCGCTTTTCTTTAACGCCTTTCAGCTAGGCGCAGAAAGTGTGTATCAAGTATTATCAAGAGATGGTGTGTCAACCTTACCTTGGGCTTTTCCCTTACCTTTCTTATTGTTTTTCTTTCCCTTTGATTTAGGAAATATATGATTTTCCCCCGGTGTAGAGGTGAATTCCAGGGTGCCTTCTCCCACATCAATGACTGCTCCCAATAGTTTCAGCAGGGATCTTCCGAGTGTGATTTTTCCTGTCCCTACACATTCAATAACAAGATAATCAATGGATATTGTTCTTCCAAGAATGGTTGTATGCACACCTGCGGCTATTCCCTTAGGAATTATAACAGAGTTATCAATGAGAGTTATTTCTTCTCCTCCTTCATCGACTCCCCAAAGTTTCAAAGATTTATAAATGCTCTCAGGTATAAGGCAAAATTCAGACATAATATCACAGTTGGCACGAAGAGTTCGATCACCGATAACAATTTTAACAGTAGGATCCCATAATGAAAGTTTAGAGTTCATTAAAACTTGTTCAAGACGATTACGAACATGGCAATACACTACAAGAAAAGTTCTGATAGACAACGTCTCAAAATCGTCCGCTAAGGGGTATTTTTCGTCGCCTATGGGCCTAACCCGACGATATGGGTTCTGTTGTGGAAACTGCGTCAGGCAAAGTCCTACGACGATTTTTTCGGTCTGTCGCGCTTGGGCGCCCTTCTGCCACGGAAAATCGGACCGTTGCCCAAGTGTTTCCGGGAGCCCGTTGACTGCTGACGTCATGCAAACTGACACGTGCGTACGCCGTTAACTGGCAGTTAACGGCGTTAACCGGCTGAAACCCTGTGGTAGATGGTAGGCCCACACGAGGCCTGCCACGTCTTAAGCGGGCCGGGCCAGCTGACATAGTTTGACCGGTCAACTATATAGCTGGGCTGGTCCATTAGTTACGTGGGCCGGGCCTAACCTCTGAGGTTGACTGGTCAAAACTTAAATGGGCCGGCCCATTTAACATGTGGGGTCCACCTTACAGCAACTGGGCCGGCCCAAGAAGCAAGTGGGCCGGGCCAAAACACAGGTGGGTCCCACTTTCCTGTTAAAGGGCTGGCCCATTTAGTGTGTGGGGTCCACCATATAGCAAGTGGGCCGGGCCAAAAACACAGGTGGGTCCCACTTTCCAGTTAAAGGGTCGGCCCATTTAGTATGTGGGGTCCACCATATAGCAAGTGGGCCGGTCCAACAAGATAGTGGGCCGGGCCAAAAACACAGGTGGGTCCCACTTTCCTGTTAAAGGGCCGGCCCATTTGGTGTGTGGGGTCCACCATATAGCAAGTGGGCCGGCCCAACAAGATAGTGGGCCGGGCCAAAAGCACAGGTGGGTCCCACCTGCCTGTTAAAAGGCCGGCCCATTTAGTGTGTGGGGTCCACCATATAGCAAGTGGGCCGGGCCAAAAACACAGATGGGTCCCACTTTCCAGTTAAAAGGCCGGCCCATTTAGTATGTGGGGTCCACCATATAGCAAGTGGGCCGGCCCAACAAGATAGTGGGCCGGGCCAAAAACACAGGTGGGTCCCACCTTCCTGTTAAAGGGCCGGCCCATTTACCATGTTGGACCACCATATAGCAAATAGGCTGGCCCAACAAGATAGTGGGCCGGCCCAATAAGCATGTGGATCCCACTGTCGTGTAACCGGGCCGGCCTACTAAAGAAGTGGGCTGGCCCAAAATGAAAGTGGGTCCCACACTACTGTAAGTGGGCCGGCCCAATCTGTTGTAGTGCCCTACTTGTTTGACTAGTCAACTTGCATTACATTTCATGAGCCTAAAATCTGATATCAATGATACACACAATTACATACACAAATAAAACAGGTAGGAAAATTACAAGGCAATTAATGTGCCTAAACAAAAAAATTACATAGAATCATTGAGGACTTCTATTAGCATCATCAATAACACGTTGACATTTGGCAATCGCCTTGATTGAATCTTGTGTACTCTTTGTCAACATATCTGCTACAGATCTTAAAGCAAAGAATACCATGTCTTTTATAAAGTACAGCCTTGAGATATTCTTGTTTGATGAAAGCAATGGTCTAGGTTGACGGCTATGAGAAGATGCATCGGAAGAAATATCGAACTTTTTGTGGGCCTCACTTCTAATGAAGATTGCTTCATCACAACCGCATTCGATAATAATGCAAAAAGAGTTAAACGATGAACTATGCAAACATTTATTATGCAATGTAGATATAAGATAATAACAAGTTGCATAAATAAGACAATGTATGGAACTTGTACTAAGCACAAACTTACATCATAATGTTGCACAGTGGTCGCTACGAGATCCTTTTTGGCGACTATCTTCTAATGATGACTCGCTTCATTAAAAACTGCATTAAGTAACATTACAAACATAGTTACAACAATTAACTATTCAAACATGTATTACGCAATGTAGAGATCGATAACAAAGATGTAGCGTAAATAAGCACAAGATAAGATAAGATGCATGTACTAAGCACATAATCGGCTCGCAGGTCCTTCTCTTGCGTGCACTAGTCGTGGTCAACATGCCTGTCATTTTAGGTTCAGCCATCAAGTGAAATGCTAATCCTCCTGCTCCATTGTCCTTAATCTATGTTTAGATATCACATTTAAGACCAAGTCAGCTGGTTTCAAATAACAAAAAACTTGAGCTGCCAAATGAATAAGCCAATATTTACCAGATATCAGATTAAAACCAACTAGATGTTGCTTTGCATGAGATACGAATTTCAGACATTCAGATTTAGAGTAGGGTAATGCCAAGGTTTTCCACATAAAGTAAACTGGCATTAAGAATGACCAAATGTCAGGTTCAAATCACCTTCGCAGTTTCTCCAAGACAAGCATATCAAATAGGCAGAAACATAGTAAAGCATGAATGGCATTGCTATGGCAGGGTTCCAAGTGTTAATCTCTTGCATAAGGAACAATGCATATAGGTTATAGATAATAACGGAAGTAAAATGCCAAAATTACCAACCAAGAACTCAGATTCCAACCTTCCCTAGCGTCCCTGCTGTTAATGTTGGATGTTCTAATAAGTGGTTCGCATGATCAATCCCTAGGAAAAATAACATTGACAAGTCAGTCTACGATAATACAAAGACCAGACATGCACGCAGCAATAACTATATAAGCTTAATACGAGGTATAAGAGCAAGCAGATTGGAAATGCACATAGCATGATTATAAAAGCAGTGTGAGAATAGCAGACACGAGAAAACAGCTAGCAGCTAGCGGTGAGCTAATGACGTGGTATAAGAACAAGCAGATTGGAAATGCCCATAGCATGACTATAAAAGCAGTGCGACAATAGCATGCAGTACAAAAACAAGAGGGCAGCAAATGAATGGGTATAAGGCTATAAATATGTGGATGCACACAGGTGTCAGTAGAATGAACAGGATGGTAGCGACCGGATAATGCTTTTGTACTGTACAATATTTAAACAAACTTCATGCGAAGCAACACATCAAGAAAGTTAACGGCATATGAGACCTGCAAATAACTACACAAAACATGGCTAAAGAAACACCGCGATCTAACGGGCCAGCGTACTAACCAAGCTACGGCGGGGTGGACGGGGGCGGCAACTTGCATTCCAGCGGCGGCGAACGCGGGAGACGATGAATCGACCCTGTTTCAGTAGAAGCGGGCGTTAGTGAAGCAGATCTGGTTGGCTGGCAAGGGATTCGGCGAAGTTGATACAGCCGCTGCGCCGAGGTAGTCGGTGGCGAGGTCGGCGGTGAAGCAGATCCGTCGGTGGCGAGGTCGGCGGTGAAGCAGATCCGTCGGTGGCGAGGTCGGCGGTGAAGCAGATCCGTCGGTGACGAGGGCGGCGGGGGAGCAGATCAGGTGGGTGGACAGCCAACACGATCAAGGCTACGCCGTGGAGGAGTATGCCGGCGGCGGCATCTCGTACTGTAGAGAGTCAGAGCTTTGGCGTGTGAGAGTATTTTTGAGCTAAAGGGGCGAATGGTTGGTGGGTGGGTGTGGGCCTGTGGGGAGGGTTCGGGATCTAGGCAAGATATTTCATTGTTACCGAATGAGCCCTCCATGGTCGGTGGGTTGTAGCTTCCGGACCAGGGTTAAAAGGGTAAAACTGGTCACGGGATTTTCGAATGGATGCGGCGGGATGATTTGGCGCGCGGCCGAAATTTTCAATTTCAAGCTACGAGCAGAACGACAAAAATAATGTTCTTCCCCAGGGAGCTCTCATTTCTTCCTCTTCTCTTTCTCTCTCGAGTCTCTCCCACTCCCCCGGCTCCTCTCCCCTTCTCTCCGGCGGCCTCGCCGGCCGGAGACGAGGCCGACTTCTCTCTGTATATTGTACACCCTCCGAACTAAATTAATTGATTCAACTTTCCTTAGACGTGTATGTATCTAGAGTAAAAACATGTGTGGATACATCCATATTTAGATAAGCAAAGTTGAGTCAGCTAATTTGGATCCGAGGGAGTTAGTGTTGTTGTAAGCTTAGATCCAGTGTTTCCCATGAGCAGAATGGCGCAATGGAGTCGGGGATCTCGTCATCGGCTTCAGATCTGGCCTATGGTGAATCTGGCGGATCATGCCGGCCAAACCCCGATCTGGTGCCATCAATGTGATGGCGCTAACGGTGAGGCTTGCTTTGGTCAGTGCTTCAGATCTGGTCAATGGGGAAGTCAAGCTGCTAAAGTTCACAAGCTCGGGGCATACGACGGCGTCATCCGTCTTGCCCGTGCACATCTTGGCCTTTCAGCGGCCCTTCTCGCAGCCAATATGCCGTTGTCGAGGCCCTTCTTCTCCTTCGTCCTGGCGACTACCGGCGACACCGTCCCAAGTGGTGCGTCCCCGGCGACGGAGTTGCTGGAAAGGATGCGGAGCAGAGATCTGATGTGCGGTCGAGAAGGACTCGATTGATTTTCTTCTATATGTTTTGGGGTCCTTTTTGTAAATTTGCAGGTTCTATTAGTTATTGTCTAGTACTTTTGGTCCTCTATGTAATTTTTTGGACTAGTTTCCATTGGCACTGATAAACTTGAATTTTGACAAGTTCACAGGGAAAAAAAAATCCTTTGCACATATGGCCTATCATGTATAAACATTCTTGAGATTTAAACTATATGTAATGTGCCATGCATTAACCCTAAACCATATATATATAACTAACCCTAGCTGATCAAACCCAACTTAATTAAAACAAATAACCCTAAACTATACGCATGCACTTTATGCGCATAGGCGCGGGTGCCTCTAATAATGTGTGTGCGCACTCGATCGATGATCCCTAAACCTTATACAACCGAAACCCTAATCCCTAATCCCTAAACCCTAAACACCCTAAACACTAAACCCTATACCCTAAACCCTAACCCTAACCCTAAACCCTAATTAAACCCTATATATAGGCCAACGACACTTAATTGTGCATCAAGCAGGCCAGGGGTGCCTCGCGGTCCTCTAATTAAATTAAATGTGCCATGCATTAACCCTAAACCATATATATGTAACTAACCATAGCTAATCAACCCTACTTAATGAAAACACATAACCCTAAAGTATACTAGTTATAACCCGATCTAATAAAAACATGCTCTATATATAGCAGCTAGCTAGCAAACCTTAGATTAACACCAATTAATATATACATGGCCTATATCGATCATGTTGTATAACATATCCCTGAGATTCATTAATTAATTATATAATTATTGTGATAAATTAATTAACTCTAATTTTGACAAGTTCTCTCGAATGAAAACACATTTGATTAAGTTGCCTCATAATATATATATAATTAGTGTGCATGCATGGCCTACCATGCATTCGTGCATATATTTTAATGTATATTTGAACATATTCTTGGGGATTTCAATCTCTCTCTCGATCATCTATATATCGTTGGTGGCCAAAAAAACACACATATATATGCATGCAATTTATGCGTAAAGGCGCGGGTGCCTCTAATAATGTGTGTGCGCACTCAATCGATGATCCCTAAACCTTAAACAACCCTAAAACCTTAAATCTCTAATCCCTAATCCCTAAACCTAAACACCCTAAACACTAAACCCTAAACCCTAGACCCAAAACCCTAACCCTAACCCTAACCCTAACCCTAAACCCTAGCTAACCCTAAACCCTAATTAAACCCTATGTATAGGCCAACGACACTTTAATTGTGCATCGAGCAGGCCAGGGGTGCCTCGCGGTCCTCTAATTAAATTAAATGTGCCATGCATTAACCCTAAACCATATATATGTAACTAACCCTAGCTAATCAACCCTACTTAATTAAAACACATAACCCTAAACTATACTAGCTAGCTATAACCCGATCTAATAAAAACATGCTCTATATATAGCAGCTAGCTAGCAAACCGTAGATTAACACCAATTAAAATATACATGGCCTATATCGATCATGTTGTATAACATATCCCTGAGATTCATTAATTAATTATATAATTATCGTGATAAATTAATTAACTTGAATTTTGACAAGCTCTCTCGAATGAAAACACATTTGATTAAGTTGCCTCATAATATATATATAATTAGTGTGCATGCATAGCCTACAATGCATTCATGCATATATTTTAATGTATATTTGAACATATTCTTGGGGATTTCAATCTCTCTCTCGATCATCTATATATCGTTGGTGGCCCAAAAAACACACATATATACGCATGCACTTTATGCGTAAAGGCGCGGGTGCCTCGATCTAATAATGTGTGTGCGCACTCGATCGATGATCCCTAAACCTTAAACAACCCTAAAACCCTAAATCCCTAATCCCTAATCCCTAAACCCTAAACACCCTAAACACTAAACCCTAGACCCTAGACCCTAAACCCTAACCCTAACCCTAACCATCTGCCCTAGCTAACCCTAAACCCTAATTAAACCCTATGTGCATCGAGCAGCCCAGGGGTGCCTCGCGGTCCTCTAATTAAATTAATTAAATGCGCCATGCATTAACCCTAAACCATATATATGTAAATAACCCTAGCTAATCAACCCTACTTAATTAAAACACATAACCCTAAACTATACTAGATATAACCCGATCTAATAAAAACATGCTCTATATATAGCAGCTAGCTAGCAAACCGTAGATTGACGCCAATTAAAATATACATGGCCTATATCGATCATGTTGTATAACATATCCCTGAGATTCATTAATTAATTATATAATTATCGTGATAAATTAATTAACTTGAATTTTGACAAGTTCTCTCGAATGAAAACACATTTGATTAAGTTGCCTCATAATATATATATATATATATATATAATTAGTGTGCATGCATGGCCTACAATGCATTCGTGCATATATTTTAATGTATATTTGAACATATATATTCTTGGGGATTTCAATCTCGATCTCTCTCTCTCGATCATCTATATATCGTTGGTGGCCCAAAAAACACACATATATACGCATGCACTTTATGCGTAAAGGCGCGCGCGGGTGCCTCTAATAATGTGTGTGCGCACTCGATCGATGATCCCTAAATCTTAAACAACCCCTAAACCTTAAATCCCTAATCCCTAATAATCCCTAATCCCTAAACCCTAAACACCCTAAACACTAAACCCTAAACCCTAACCCTAACCCTAACCCTAACCCTAACCCTAACCCTAACCCTAACCCTAAACCCTAGCTAACCCTAAACCCTAAACCCTAGACCCTAAACCCTAGACCCTAAACCCTAACCCTAACCCTAACCCTAAACCCTAGCTAACCCTAAAACCCTAATTAAATCCTATGTATAGGCCAACGACACTTAATTGTACATGCATCGAGCAGGCCGGGGGGTGCCTCGCGGTCCTCTAATTAAATTAAATGTGCCATGCATTAACCCTAAACCATATATATGTAACTAACCCTAGCTAGCTAATCAACCCTACTTAATTAAAACACATAACCCTAAACTATACTAGCTAGCTATAACCCGATCTAATAAAAACATGCTCTATATGTAGCAGCTAGCTAGCAAACCGTAGATTAACACCAATTAAAATATACATGGCCTATATCGATCATGTTGTATAACATATCCCTGAGATTCATTAATTAATTATATAATTATCGTGATAAATTAATTAACTTGAATTTTGACAAGTTCTCTCGAATGAAAACACATTTGATTAAGTTGCCTCATAATATATATATATATATAATTAGTGTGCATGCATGGCCTACAATGCATTCGTGCATATATTTTAATGTATATTTGAACATATTCTTGGGGATTTCAATCTCTCTCTCGATCATCTATATATCGTTGGCGGCCCAAAAAACACACATATATACGCATGCACTTTATGCGTAAAGGCGCGGGTGCCTCGATCTAATAATGTGTGTGCGCACTCGATCGATGATCCCTAAACCTTAAACAACCCTAAAGCCCTAAATCCCTAATCCCTAATCCCTAAACCCTAAACACCCTAAACACTAAAACCTAGACCCTAGACCCTAAACCCTAACCCTAACCCTAACCCTAACCATCTGCCCTAGCTAACCCTAAACCCTAATTAAACCCTATGTATAGGCCAACGACACTTAATTAATTAAATTAATTAAATGCGCCATGCATTAACCCTAAACCATATATATGTAACTAACCCTAGCTAATCAACCCTACTTAATTAAAACACATAACCCTAAACTATACTAGATATAACCCGATCTAATAAAAACATGCTCTATATATATATATATAGCAGCTAGCTAGCTAGCAAACCGTAGATTAACACCAATTAAAATATACATGGCCTATATCGATCATGTTGTATAACATATCCCTGACATTCATTAATTAATTATATAATTATCGTGATAAATTAATTAACTTGAATTTTGACAAGTTCTCTCGAATGAAAACACATTTGATTAAGTTGCCTCATAATATATATATATATAATTAGTGTGCATGCATGGCCTACAATGCATTCGTGCGTATATTTTAATGTATATTTGAACATATATATTCTTGGGGATTTCAATCTCGATATCTCTCTCTCGATCATCTATATATCGTTGGTGGCCCAAAAAACACACATATATACGCATGCACTTTATGCGTAAAGGCGCGCGCGGGTGCCTCTAATAATGTGTGTGCGCACTCGATCGATGATCCCTAAACCTTAAACAACCCCTAAAACCTTAAATCCCTAATCCCTAATAATCCCTAGCTAATCCCTAAACCCTAAACACCCTAAACACTAAACCCTAAACCCTAAACACTAACCCTAACCCTAACCCTAAACCCTAGCTAACCCTAAACCCTAAACCCTAGACCCTAAACCCTAGACCCTAAACCCTAACCCTAATTAACCCTAAACCCTAGCTTACCCCTAAAACCCTAATTAAACCCTATGTATAGGCCAACGACACTTAATTGTACGTGCATCGAGCAGGCCAGGGGGTGCCTCGCGGTCCTCTAATTAAATTAAATGTGCCATGCATTAACCCTAAACCATATATATGTAACTAACCCTAGCTAGCTAATCAACCCTACTTAATTAAAACACATAACCCTAAACTATACTAGCTAGCTATAACCCGATCTAATAAAAACATGCTCTATATGTAGCAGCTAGCTAGCAAACCGTAGATTAACACCAATTAAAATATACATGGCCTATATCGATCATGTTGTATAACATATCCCTGAGATTCATTAATTAATTATATAATTATCGTGATAAATTAATTAACTTGAATTTTGACAAGTTCTCTCGAATGAAAACACATTTGATTAAGTTGCCTCATAATATATATATAATTAGTGTGCATGCATGGCCTACAATGCATTCATGCATATATTTTAATGTATATTTGAACATATATATTCATGGGGATTTCAGTCTCGATCTCTCTCTCTCTCGATCATCTATATATCGTTGGTGGCCCAAAAAACACACATATATACGCGTGCACTTTATGCGTAATGGCGCGGGTGCCTCTAATAATGTGTGTGCGCACTCGATCGATGATCCCTAAACCTTAAACTTAACAACCCCTAAAACCTTAAATCCCTAATCCCTAATAATCCCTAATCCCTAAACCCTAAACACCCTAAACACTAAACCCTAAACCCTAGACCCTAAACCCTAACCCTAACCCTAACCCTAACCCTAAACCCTAGCTAACCCTAAACCCTAAACCCTAGACCCTAAACCACCCTAGACCCTAAACCCTAACCTAACCCTAACCCTAACCCTAAACCCTAGCTAACCTTAAACCCTAATTAAACCCTATGTATAGGCCAACGACACTTAATTGTGCATCGAGCAGGCCAGGGGGTGCATCGCGGTCCTCTAATTAAATTAAATGTGCCATGCATTAACCCTAAACCATATATATGTAATGACTAACCCTAGCTAATCAACCCTACTTAATTAAAACACATAACCCTAAACTGTACTAGCTAGCTATATATAACCCGATCTAATAAAAACATGCTCGATCTATATATAGCAGCTAGCTAGCAAATTAAACGGTAGATTAACACCAATTAATATATACGACATGGCCTATATCGATCATATGTTGTATAACATCTCCCTGAGATTCATTAATTAATTATATAATTATCGATGATAAATTAATTAACTTGAATTTTGACAAGTTCTCTCGAATGAAAACACATTTGATTAAGTTTCCTCATAATATATATATAATTAGTGTGCGCACTCGATTGATGATCCCTAAACCTTAAACAACCCTAAAACTCCCCTAAACCCTAAACACCCTAAACACTAAACCCTAGACCCTAAACACCCTAAACACTAAACCCTAAACCCTAGACCCTAAACACCGTAAACACTAAACCCTAAACCCTAAACCCTAAACACCCTAAACACTAATTAAACCCTAAACCCTAGACCCTAAACACCCTAAACTAAACCCTAGACCCTAGCTAAACACCCTAAACACTAAACCCTAAACCCTAAACCCTAGCTAACCCTAAACCCTAATTAAACCCTATATATAGGCCAACGACACTTAATTGTGCATCAAGCAGGCCAGGGGTGCCTAGCTCGCGGTCCTCTAGTTAAATTAAATGTGCCATGCATTAACCCTAAACCATATATATAACTAACCCCTAGCTAATCAAACCCTAGTTCATTAAAACACATAACCCTAAACTATACTAGCTAGCTATAACCCGATCTAATAAAAACATGCTCGATCTATATATAGCAGCTAGCTAGCAAATTAAACGGTAGATTAACACCAATTAATATATACGACATGGCCTATATCGATCATATGTTGTATAACATCTCCCTGAGATTCATTAATTAATTATATAATTATCGATGATAAATTAATTAACTTGAATTTTGACAAGTTCTCTCGAATGAAAACACATTTGATTAAGTTTCCTCACAATATATATATATAATTAGTGTGCATGCATGGCCTACCATGCATGCATTCGAGCATATATTTTAATATATATTTGATCGAACATATTCTTGGGGATTTCAATCTCTCTCTCTCTCTCGATCATCTATATATCGTTGTTGGCCAAAAAAACACACACATATACACATGCACTTTATGCGCAAAGGCGCATGTGCCTCTAATAATGTGTGTGTGCGCACTCGATCGATGATCCATAAACCTTAAACCCTAATTAAATAAACCCTAATCCCTAATCCCTAAACCCCTAACCACCATAAACATTAAACCCTAGACCCTAGACCCTAAACCCTAACCTCCTAACCCTAAACCCTAAACCCTAATTAAACCCTATATATAGGCCAATGACACTTAATTGTGCATCAAGCAGGCCAGGGGTGCCTTAGCTCGCGGTCCTCTAATTAAATTAAATGTGCCATGCATATATATATGTGTTTAATTTGGGGATTTCAATCGCTCTCTCGTATGTAGATCTCTCTCTACCTCTCTCTCTCTCTCTGTCTCTCTCTCTCTCTCGTTAATTGGTGGCCAACAACACACACACATGCACTTTGTGCGCAAAGGCATGCGCCTCTAATAATGTGTGCGCAGTCGATCAATCTAGTTTTGATTAATCATAGCACACAATAAAGAAGTTGTATTTGAATCCACACAACCTAATCTAAAACACATAACCCCTAACATGGCCTAATTAATTAACCCCTTCTCTCTACCTAATTAGTGGAAATTGCACAAAATCAAAAGGGGTCCCTCACTAATTGTGCATATCTGCTAGATTGTGATAAACTTTTGCCCCATATATATTTGGTGGATGGGTGCATCTTGGCATGTAAAACAATTAGTGTTTGCAAATGGCGTTGTCAAAATTTATGTACAAATGATTTCTTTCCATCCAAAGTGCATAAAATGGGAGTTTTAATGAAGAAAGTACAAATAAAACAGCTCAACATGCTTCCACACCCCGATTTCCACACGAAGTAGAGCATATTTAAAGGACAATTCCAGAGTTTTACTATTTTTCAAGCAACTTTGCTAATTTTCCCCCACTCACATGACTTTATGTCGATTTAACGAAAATATGGCGAATTTAAACTACATGGGCGGGATAGTTTGAATTGTGCGCGCGGCAAAGGGAACCGCCTATTCCTCAACCTTGTGCACGGCAAATTACACACGCAACTCCATTAAACGCCACCTACCGACCTTAATTATCACCCCGGCGGCCCGGCCGCATGACCCCCCACCCACCCCTACACAACATATCCCCGTCCGTGCGAAGAGCTTCCCCGCCCCGTCCCGTCCGTGCGAAGAAGAAGCTTCCCCTCCCCGTCGTTCTTCTCGAGACGCACCGGCGGTCAAGTTGATCCACGGTAGGGCTGCTATCTCTAGCTCAATCATGTATCGGGCAAGACGGCCTAACGATTTATATTTTCTTGATGCTGCTAAAAAAATTCGTCAGTATGCTCGAACTAATTGGCACTTTATAGTTTTCCGCTCGATTTGTCATCGATCAATTTGTTCATTTGCGTGGGCATATAGAGTCAGTTCTGCACTCGATCCATTAATTTGCTGAAATGCCATGGCAGAGTTTTGTACACGATCTGTTTGCTAAAATGTCGATGGGCATTTTTTGTTTTGTACTCGACATGATTGCTGAAATGCATAATCATGTAGTATAGTTTTGTACTCGATGGATATACATTTCCTACTTCGCCTTAAATTAATCACCAACCACTGTATCTCATAATTAAACAGATGGACAGAACTTGGATACTGCATGGACACTTATGTCCCCCTTCATATATAAATGGTGTTCAACCCTTTATGGGGTTTATTAGAGCTCATGAAGGTCACAACCTGGACGTGTATTGCCCGCGCTGCACATGTATGAATGGTGAGAAGAGGCCTCACCCTGTAGTGGCAGATCATTTACACATTTTTGGGATGGACCGCACATATGTTAGGCGGGTTTAGCATGGTGAACCATATAATGATCCTTTAGTAGGAGAAGCAGATCTTGCTCACACTGTATGTGTGCTGGCATATGTAGTTAATTATTTATATTGATGCTGCTGCTGTTTCAATCAATAGTTTGCATTGCTGTGCAAGGTTCTATACTCAAATTTAACTTGTTGCAGATGGATGGACGGGAAGGAGAGAAAAAGCGCTTGCTTCAGGAAACGGGTTTCAGCTCTGGGACATGTGTTGTGCCAGATGAGAAGGTAAATATGTAAAACGGCATTTGTTCAGGTTGCATCCCTTAGATGTTTGTCTAATCGGTTGATGTACTAATTGCAAAAGCATAGAGTTGAAGAGGTCTCTCAGTTTGATGGGAGATTTGAAGATGAATCTCAGTTTGATGCATCTGTGGATGGTACTAATGACGAGCCTTTCATAGACGAAGGTCCTGCACCTGAGATTATCCAGCCTACAGAAGGAGGCCGTGGACCGAGTACACAGCTTTGCGTTGAAGTGGATGCACGCCCGGAGATCATCAGGGGCGTCCGGGTAGTCTCAAGACCACCCAGCCCTGATGCACCTGTGGATGGTACTGATGACGAGCCTTTCATAGACGAAGGTCCTGCACCTGAGATTATCCAGCCTACAGAAGGAGGCCGTGGACCGAGTACACAGCTTTGCGTTGAAGAGGATGCACACCCGGAGATCATCAGGGGCGTCCCGGTAGTCTCAGGACCACCCAGCCCTGATGCAAAATGTTGAGCTACTTTATGATTCGTACTCTTATGTTCTGGTGCTGTAGTATGTTATGATTTGTACGCCTTTGGCGCTAGATTAAGCATTCAGTGGATGATCGCGTTGCAAAATTCGACACCCACACAATCAGTTCATCGTATGAGTAGTAGCACAATTACTTCTACAGCGATTCCCGCCAGCCGCATTAGTTGGTAGCATGAAACACTTTCAGGTACTCCCCTCTGATTCATATTAATTGACTCAATTCTGTCTAGATATGGATGTATCTAGATGCATTTGTTAACTAGACTAACAAACCTGAGTCAGTTAATATGAATCCGTGTAAACCGCCCAGTCCTCGAGCAGCTAGTTTATTGACTCTGGACTCCAAGCCTCTCGCGGCAAGCCATCGACGAAGCTTTGACTAGATCTTGGCCCGCAATTTTTTGTGTGTGGCGAATAGCAAAGCTTTGACCAGTTCCTCTCGGGATGCAGCACGCCGGTGAGCTTGCACGGTTGCCATGAGCACTTTCCGGCGGAACTTCCTCTTCAGCGCCCTCAAGCCGCTGCTGCGAGACAAAGACGCAGTGCCTCGAGGTGGACGGAATTCTGGATCTCGGGCGGGGGTCCGCATCGTCCGGAACGATCTCCGCCGGGTTAACGAGGACATGCATGGCGGCTGTGGGATTTGTTTTTTTTTTGGTTTGAGCTTGGGATTTGGGGTTTTTTCGGATAGGGGAGGAGGAACCGAGGAAGAGGAAGGAACAGCCGCGTGCTTGGCGCGTGGCGGTGTGCTTGAATTTCGAATTTTTTGAAATGTTTCATTTCCCCGCTACAATTCGGGGGTTTCTTGACGCGCCAATGCGTCCCGCCGGGCAGCTTCAAGTGAATTTGGGGTGCCACGCTATGGGCCCTAGTTTCAGTGAGACATGTAATGACTATAGTCACATTAGTAAGTTCATTGTGTAATAAAATATGTTACCCCTCCCCTTTATGTAGCACCCCTTCTCTCCCGATCGAGTGCCGATTGCCGATGGATGCAAGCCGCTAGCTCGATCCCCTCCTTTCGCCTCCACCGTCCAGGCATCCAGCTTGGAGGGGCAAGCTGCATCTAGACCAAGCGGATTAGGTAGGACTAGTAATGTTCTTTCCTTTCTCGAGATCGGTTCTTTTTCCTCTCCTCGATATCTTGCGCATATCTTTCCTATTACGGGCGAAGGGGTGTCTTTCTCGGTCACCCTCGAGTTGGGAGTGATTGATGGGGGTGGGGGGCGGGGCTACCTTTGCTTGGATTGGGGTGTTCTTCCTTTATTTGTCGACATTTGCAACCTTTGTAGTTTCTGCTGATCCTCACTGTATATTTTGTCAGCTTGTACAGGAAAGGTAAGACCTCGGCGGTGGGGGCAATGGAGCGTAAGGCCACCACGCATGTGGGCAGTTGGCTGAGCCTGAGCTGCGTCCCCAGCCCCGCGGCTGGTACTCCGTTTGCTTATCCACTCTTTACCTTTTAAGTGTCTCTCTCGCATCCTCAACTGCTCTCGTTCTGGAATATGCTTAAAGTAGCACATGTCTTCGTGTGTTTGTGCGTAAAGCCTCTGTGACACCATGCTCTATATTCTCTCGTATCAGGTTGGTACCTCCAGGTTCCGTGGCCGAGGCTATGGGGAACGAGAATAGCGCCCCACCCGCTGCAGAGCATGGCCCGATCTGCAAAGCACAAGAAGCGAAATGCCATCGCCGAGCCGGGCAGTGGACCGCCTGTGGGTAATTTTTTTAACCAACTTACCATGATGTAGTTTGAATCTGATACTCCCTCGCATCCAAATTAATTGACTCAACTATCTGTAGATACGGATGTATCTAGATGTGTTTTAGCTCTAGATACTATCGCCTCCATCCCAAAGCTTTGGGCTTATATTATTTTTAGAAAGTCAAACTATACCATGTTTGACTAAGCTTTTACCAAAAATCAGTAACATGCAAAATACAAAATTAATATCATTAAATAGATAATAAAATATATTTTCCTACGGTATCTACACAGTATTATATTTGTTGATAGAATGTTCTAAAATTTTGGTCAAACTTTGCTTGTTTTGATTTCTCAAAAATAAATAAGGCTTAAGCTTTTGGATGGTGGTAGTACATTCATATCTAGACAAAGCTGAGTTAACTAGTTTTTTGTCTGTCCATAGCTAGTGTTCACGCTGCAAAAGGCTAAGAGCATCCACTATATGCATCAGTCTATCTCATACAGTAATTCAATATCACTGCTGAGGTCTGCCTTTTGTTTTGCTATTCATATGCATCGAAACTTTAGGGCCTTTACTCAAAAGGAAGATCAAAACTGCGGCTGATCAAAGCCGCCAAGTATGTTGATGCCGCCCCCATCTTCTAAATGCCTCTACAAGCACAAGGCCACGCGCCAGCTGGGTGGTGATCTTTTAATGAATATGGTATATTTTCTTAATCCACAAAACATGCCTTGATTTTTCTCTGTTTATTGTCGGTTTTTTCTATGCTTGCCAAAAGTTTACAACAACAACAACAACAACAACCAAGCCTTTCAGTCCCAAACAAGTTGGGGTAGGCTAGAGTTGAAACCCATAAGATCTCGAAGCCAAAAGTTTAGAAACACCAAATTCGTTTGCTTACAATCATCATACAAAGAATGTTCATCTACTCCAGTTCCCCTAACCCAACAAAAAATTATGTTAATTACGATTTTTAGATTAAAAGAGCACCATTAGGCGCTGTTAATTACGACTTTGAGATTAAAATGTCATTTGCAATTGTTAATTACAATTTTGAGAAAAATGGTTAGTTTAACCTCGATCTCTTCTGCTCTCCATTTATCCCAACCGAACAAAAATTTAACCATTCCATTCCTCTGAAATGGAACCATTCCATTCCATTCCACGCTGTTTCAGAACCGAACACACCCTTGCATTGTTGTGAACTGTTGTCCATACACGGCCATACCCTTCCACTTACATCCAGCACTATATGCATCAGTCTGTCTCAGAGTCATTCAATATCACTGCTGAGATCTGTTCCCATTCTTATGCAAGCTGAAACTGCTGCACCTTTACTCAAGTGGATGCAAAATGAGGCCAATGAGGCTGCTGTGAGGACGATGGTGCCGGCACCATCTTCCGAAAACCTCTACAAGCACGAGGCCATGGGCCAGCTGGGTGGTGACCTTTTAATGAATCTGGTATATTTTCTTAATCCACATACATGATTTCATTATTATCTGTTTAATTACTGTTGGCTTTGTCTAATGCTTACCAAAAGTTTAGAAACACTGCGTCTGCTTACAATCATCATACACTAATTTTTCACTTTTCAGTCTGTCTCATCCAGTATATAAACTGTTGATTTCCATTGGCTTGTTTTGTAATCATTTGCATTGTTGTCGACTGTTCTCTATGCACAACCCTATTCTTCCACTTACACCCGCACTATTTGCATCAGTCTATCTCATAGATTTATTAAATATCAATGATGAGTTCTGTTGCTATTCATATGCAGGATGAAACTTCTATGCCTCTACTCAAATAGATAAAAAATGATCCTGATGAGGCTGCTGTGAAGACGATGGTGCCGCCACCATCTTCTGAAAGCCTCCTCAAGCACAAGGCCACGGGCCAGCTGGGTGGTACCCTTTTCATTAAGCAGGTATATTTTCTTAATCCTCATACATGATTTGATTTTTGTCTGTTTATTTCCGGCTTTGTCTAATGCTTACCAATAGTTCAGAAACACACACACCTATTCTTACACTTACATCCAGCACTATATGCATCAGTGTCTCATAGATTCATTTTATATATCACTGCTGATGTCTGTTGCTCTTCAATTTTCATATGCAGATCGAAACCGCTAACCCTTCATTGGTCAAAAGGATTGCAACCGCTGCCGATGAGGCATCCGCAGAGGCTGCCACCAAGTTCTTGTCAGCCCCACCTTCTGGATGCTTATATAAGCTCAAGTCCAAGGACCAGCCGGGCCGTAACCATCCAAGGGTTCAGGTATATTTTCTTAAGCCACATATACATGCCATGATTTATGTCTGATATTATCACCGGCTCTGTCTAATGCTTTTTGGAATTCGGAAACACCAAATTAGCATGCTTATATTCATCATACACTAATTTTTCACTGTTCAGGTTGTAACATAGTGTTATGCACTCGCTTGTCAACATTTGCATTGCTCTGAACTATGCACTTTACACAACCTAATTCTTCCACTTACATTCAGCGCTACGCACCAGTAGTACCTCCCATGTTTCCTTCACCATCCCGATGCCGAGCTTGCGGGAATATGGCGGGCCCATGTACATACCCCGCATATAACACCTCCTATGGCTCTATCTACCTTTCTAGTAGCTCCTTCACGAGTTACTGGTATGTATTCTCGTGGTTTAGCATGAATTGGCATATAGTAAAGTCTTGTTTTTAGTCTTCTGCTTCTTACATTTGTATCAATTTTCACATGCAGATCGTACCTTGTGAACTTCGTCCAATGATTAACCAGATGTGTCCGCATGAATGGTCTTTCACTATGCATGGCAATGGCAAATTGATGAACACCTACATGGTCTATGAGGTGTATGTCTACAAGACGCAGCCATCACATATTTGTATGGACATGATTGGAGAAAGTTTGCTTTTGACTACGGTCTCGAAGAAGGGCGACGAGCTGAGGATCGAAACTCAAACGGGCAGATATACGTAATCGCTTACGTAGTTGGAGACACTTCCAAATATATAATATGTAACTTTTTTCTACTCATATCTTTTGATAATTGTTCTGAGCAGTTGTTCTAAACCATTCCCTCTATTCTAGCTTGCTGGGTTTAACATGATCAAAGCTGCAGATCCCCTGATGGAACATGAGCGGATGTCACAAAGGGCAACCACACCAAAGACCGGCACCGGCTTCCCACTCTCCCGCATCGCACCGGTTCCCCGTACCAGCTCCACATCGCATCTACCCAGCCAGTCCCCTACATCGCATTGGTTCCTGTAGAGGCCCCATATACTACACCTGCTCAAAGGCTCACGGATCAAGATCGGTTCCTCTAGCTGCACCGTGCATCGCACCTCGCTCAACAGCCTCCTCGCATCAGCACCGGTTCCTCTAGAGGCACCGTTATCGCACCTGCCCAGTCTCCTGCATCAGCACCAGCTCGTGTACCAGCCTGTGCTCCCGCACCTGCCCCACCAGATCACCGAGGTCTCAGCTCATTGCTGTGGCCACCCGTGTGGTGACCAGGACGCATCTGAAGGCTATGTTCGTGAGTATATGACAGCATAACTGCTCTTATCTTGATGTCTTCTCTGCTCAAAGTCTCACATGGTTCAGTGCATTGGTGCCACTGACTAATTTTTGGTGGTATCTCTTGCTTTGAATCAGAAATTGCCTAAAAGTATCTCCAAGGATCTCAATGCTGGCCGAAGGGGCAAGATATCCCTCGTCATGGAGAGTGAAGGTCTCACCGTGGAGGGACGGTACTCCGTCGTCCACAGAGATGGCCGCTTGGCTGTTACTTCCGTGTGGAAAAAGTTCATTGACGGTGCCAAACTTCGCATTGGATCAAAGTTGAAGGTCAAGATCTTTCGATGCCACTGTGACATGCTGGTCATAAAGTTCGCGGTTGTCTAGTTCTGTTGCCCCATGAGCCCTTAGCAAATGCATTTGTAGTTATACTTATATAAGGTTATCTTATCTGAACTGCTAATTAATTGTATGGGTGGTAAAACTCTGGCAAGTTTTTGCTCTTAGCAAGTATGTATGTATGATCAGCTATTACGATAACTAATGTTTGTGTTCATCTTAATTTGCATTTCCGTTTTAGAAAAAAAAACTTAATTTCTATTTTGGCTGACCTGTTAGAGAACTATCAGATTGAACCCACAACATGATTCAAATAGATTCATTACACCGAGCCACATGTCTTGACCTTGCTATACACTACTTCCATTAATCAGTGCAAGAAGGCTTACCTGAGCTGCCTGAACCATGGCAGATTCGAATCCACCTTATCTATCTAGAAATACAACCTTTGCAGAAAGAGGATTTGCAGTATGGGGAGGCTGACATTGGGGACCCATGAGCCAAAGAAAGGCGTCAACGTTTTAAAGGTGGCAGGAGATCGAAAGAAAAAATAAGCCAAAAATCAGTTGGTAAACAAATTCAAGAAAAGAAACATTTACCTTTCTGAGAGGATGACATGCGGGACCCATGAGGCAACAGCATCCTCAACTATTTCAAGGCGGCAGGGGATCAAAAGAAAAAAGGAAATAGCCAGAAATTAATTAGGGTCAAAAATAAATCCATCAAAGGAAACTTTTATTGTTCATAGAGGATGACATGTGGGACCGACTTGCCAGCTGCGTCGTCATCGTTTCAAAGGGGGCAGGGGATCAAAAGAAAAAGGCAAATAGCCATAAATTAGGGGAAAAAATAAATCCAACAAAGGAAACTTTTATTGTTCATAGAGGATGACATGCGGGACCCATGAGCCAGCAGCTTCCTCAACGTTTCAAAGTCGGCATGAGATTGAAAGAAAAAGGCAAGTGACATAATATCAGGAGCCAAAAATAATCCAAGAAAAGAAACTTTATTGTACATAGAGGATGACATGCGGGTCCCATTTTGTAGCAGCGGTCTCAACGCTTCCAAGGCGGCACAGACCGAAAGAAAATGAAGTAGCCGTAAATCGGGATGTGAAAAAAAATCCAAGAAAAGAAAGATTTCAATTGGGCCGTATCTGGACATCGGGCCTTCGAACTATCCCGTCGGGCCTTTTGACTCGTACAATTTCAGCCCACTCCAAAACAGGAAAGGTCAGATTTTTCTCAAAAAAAAAAACAGGAAAGTCCTATGCTTCACAAAAACAAAAAAAAGGAGATTCAACATATAAGTTTGTTTATGTAGATATAAAGATTTAATTTATCCGTTTGCAATAGCTCAGAGCGAAATACAACGTTTATTGTCCGCAAAATAAAATATCACATGTTTCTTGTACGGGGAGGCTGACATCGGGGACCCATGAGCCAGCAGCGTCGTCAACGTTTCAAAGGCGGCAGGGGACCGAAAATAAAAAAAGCCAAAAATCTGTTGGTAAAAATATACAAGAAAAGAAAACATTTATCGTTCTGAGAGGATGACATGCGGGACCCATGAGGCAGCAGCATCCTCAATGTTTCAAAGTCGGCATGAGATCGAAAGAAAAAGCCAAGTGACATAATATCAGGAGCCAAAAATAATCCAAGAAAAGAAACTTTATTGTACATAGAGGATGACATGCGGGTCCCATTTTGTAGCAGCGGTCTCAACGTTTCCAAGGCGGCACAGGACCAAAAGAAAAATGAGGCAGCAGCATTCTCAACAATTCCAAGGCGGCAGGGGATCAAAAGAAAAAAAGGAAATAGCCAGAAATTTATTAGGGGTCAAAAATAAATCCACCAAAGGAAACTTTTATTGTTCATAGAGGATGACATGTGGGACCGACCTGCCAACAGCGTCCTCATCGTTTCAGAGGGGGCAGGAGATCAAAAGAAAAAGGCAAATAGCCATAAATTAGGGGTAAAAAATAACTCCAAGAAAGGAAACTTTTATTGTTCGTAGAGGATGACATGCGGGACCCATGAGCCAGCAGCTTACTCAACGTTTCAAAGGCGGCATGAGATCGAAAGAAAAAGGCAAGTGACAAAATATCAGGAGCCAAAGATAATCCAAGAAAAGAAACTTTATTGTACGTAGAGGATGACATGCGGGTCCCATTTAGCAGCAGCGATCTCAACGTTTCAAATGCGGCTTGAGATCAAAAGAAAAAGAAAGTTGATTGTACATAGAGGATGACATGCGGGTCCCATGAGTCAGCAGCTTACCCAACGTTTCCAAGGCGGCAGGGGATCAAAAGAAAAAGGAAATAGCCAAAAATCAGAGGGTGAAAAAAAAATAAAGAAAATAAACTTTTATAGCACATAGAGGATGACATGCGGGTCCCATGAGCCAGCAGGTTCCTCAACGTTTCAAACGTGGCATGAGATCGAAAGAAAAAGGCAAGTGACCAAATATGAGGAGCCAAAAATAATTCAAGAAAAGAAAGTTTTATAGTACATAGAGGATGACATGCAGGTCCCATTTAGCAGCAGCGGTATCACCGTTTGAGAGGCGGCAGGGGTTCAAAAGAAAAAAGAAATTGCCAAAAATCAGAGGGTGAAAAAAACCAAGAAAATGAACTTTTATAGTACATAGAGGATGACATGCGGGTCCCATGAGCTCGCAGGGTTCCTCAACGTTTCAAACGTGGCATGAGATCGAAAGAAAAAGGCAAGTGCCCAAATATGAGGTGCCAAAAAAAACTCCAAGAAAAGAAAGTTGATTGCTCATAGAGGATGACATGCGGGTCCCATTTAGCTGCAGCGGTCTCACTGTTTGAGAGGCGGCAGGTGATGTCTACGTTCCCCCTCCTTTCCTGTAGACAGTGTTGGGCCTCCAAGAGCAGAGGTTTGTAGAACAGCAGCAAGTTTCCCTTAAGTGGATACCCAAGGTTTATCGAACTCAGGGAGGAAGAGGTCAAAGATATCCCTCTCATGCAACCCTGCAACCACAAAGCAAGAAGTCTCTTGTGTCCCCAACACACCTAATAGGTGCACTAGTTCGGCGAAGAGATAGTGAAATACAGGTGGTATAAATAAGTATGAGCAGTAGCAACGGTGCCAGAAAAGTGCTTGGCGCGTAGTTGATGGTGGTGGTATTGCAGCAGTAGTAACGCAGTAAAACAGTAAACAAGCAGTAGTAACTCAGCAGTATTTAGGAACAAGGCCTAGGGATTAGACTTTCGCTAGTGGACACTCTCAACATTGATCACATAACAGAATAGATAAATGCATACTCTACACTTTCGTTGGATGATGAACACATTGCGTAGGATTACACGAACCCTCAATGCCGGAGTTAACAAGCTCCACAATAATGCTCATGTTTTAGTAACCTTTAGTGTAAGATAGATCAACGCTACTAAACCAAGTACTAACATAGCATGCACACTGTCACCTTCATGCATATGTAGGAGGAATAGATCACATCAATATTATCATAGCAATAGTTAACTTCGCAATCTACAAGAGATCATGATCATAGCATAAACCAAGTACTAACACGGTGCACACACTGTCACCTTTACACTCGTGCAGGAGGAATAGAACTACTTTAATAACATTGCTAGAGTAGCACATAGATAGTAGTGATATAAACACATTGCAATCATAAAGAGATATAAATAAGCACCTCACTATGCCATTCAACAGTGAATAAGTATTCTGTGAAATCTAGCCTAAGAGACCCACACGGTGCACACACTGTCACCTTTACACACGTGGGACGAGGAGTCTCCGGAGATCACATAAGTAAAACTCACTTGACTAGCATAATGACATCTAGATTACAAGCATCATCATATGAATCTCAATCATGTAAGGCAGCTCATGAGATTATTGTATTGAAGCACATAGGAGAGAGATGAACCACATAGCTACCGGTACAGCCCCGAGCCTCGATGGAGAACTACTCCCTCCTCATGGGAGCAGCAGCGGTGATGAAGATGGCGGTGGAGATGGCAGCGGTGTCGATGGAGAAGCCTTCCGGGGGCACTTCCCCGCTCCGGCAGGGTGCCGGAACAGAGACTCCTGTCCCCCAGATCTTGGCTTCGCGATGGCGGCGGCTCTGGAAGGTTTCTGTGGTTTTCGTCGTACGTCTCAGGGTTTTCGATCCAGGGGCTTTATATAGGCGAAGAGGCGGCGCAGGAGGGTCGAAGGGGTGGCCACACCATATGGCGGCGCGGCCAGGGCCTGGGCCGCGCCGGCCTATGGTCTGGGGGCCCAGTGCCCCCCCCTCTGGTCCTTCCCGGGTGTTCTGGATGCTTCCGGTGAAAATAGGAACCTGGGTCTTGATTTCGTCCGATTCCGAGAATATTTCGTTACTAGGATTTCTGAAACCAAAAACAGCAGAAAACAGGAACTGGCACTTCGGCATCTTGTTAATAGGTTAGTTCCAGAAAATGCACGAATATGACATAAAGTGTGCATAAAACATGTAGATAACATCAATAATGTGGCATGGAACATAAGAAATTATCGATACGTTGGAGACGTATCAGCATCCCCAAGCTTAGTTCTGCTCGTCCCGAGCAGGTAAAACGATAACAAAGATAATTTCTGGAGTGACATGCCATCATAATCTTGATCATACTATTTGTAAAGCATATGTAGTGAATGCAGCGATCAAAACAATGTATATGACATGAGTAAACAACTGAATCATATAGCAAAGACTTTTCATGAATAGCACTTCAAGACAAGCATCAATAAGTCTTGCATAAGAGTTAACTCATAAAGCAATAATTCAAAGTAAAGGCATTGAAGCAACACAATGGAAGATGAAGTTTCAGCGGTTGCTTTCAACTTATAACATGTATATCTCATGGATAATTGTCAATGCAAAGCAATATAACAAATGCAATATGCAAATATGTAAGAATCAATGCACAGTTCACACAAGTGTTTGCTTCTTGAGGTGGAGAGAAATAGGTGAACTGACTCAACAATAAAAGTAAAAGAATGGTCCTTCAAAGAGGAAAAGCATCGATTGCTATATTTGTGCTAGAGCTTTGATTTTGAAAACATGAAACAATTTTGTCAACGGTAGTAATAAAGCATATGCATCATGTAAATTATATCTTATAAGTTGCAAGCCTCATGCATAGTGTACTAATAGTGCCCGCACCTTGTCCTAATTAGCTTGGACTACCTGGATTATCACCGCAATACATATGCTTTAACCAAGTATCACAAAGGGGTACCTCTATGCCGCCTGTACAAAGGTCTAAGGAGAAAGCTCGCATTGGATTTCTCGCTTTTGATTATTCTCAACTTAGACATCCATACCGGGACAGCATAGACAACAGATAATGGATTCCTCTTTTAATGCTTTAAGCATTCAACAACAATTAATTCTTTTCTCATTAGAGATTTGAGGATGTTTGTCCAAAACTGAAACTTCCACCATGGAACATGGCTTCGGTTAGCGGCCCAATGTTCTTCTCTCACAATATGCATGCTCAAACCATTCAACTCAGTGTAGATCGCCCTTACTTCAGACAAGACGAACATGCATAGCAACTCACATGAAATTCAACAATGAACAGTTGATGGCGTTCCCCAGTAAACATGGTTATCGCACAACAAGCAACTTAATAAGAGATAAAGTGCATAATCTCATATTCAATACCACAATAGTTTTTAAGCTATTTGTCCCATGAGCTATATATTGCAAAGGTGAATGATGGAATTTAAAGGTAGCACTCAAGCAATTTACTTTGGAATGGCGGAAAATACCATGTAGTATAGGTAGGTATGGTGGACACAAATGGCATAGTGGTTGGCTCAAGTATTTTGGATGCATGAGAAGTATTCCCTCTCGATACAAGGTTTAGGCTAGCAAGGCTTATTTGAAACAAACACAAGGATGAACCGGTGCAGCAAAACTCACATAAAAGACATATTGAAAACATTATAAGACTCTACACCGTCTTCCTTGTTGTTCAAACTCAATACTAGAAATTATCTAGACCTTAGAGAAACCAAATATGCAAACCAAATTTTAGCATGCTCTATGTATTTCTTCATTAATGGGTGCAAAGCATATGATGCAAGAGCTTAAACATGAGCACAACAATTGCCAAGTATCACATTACCCAAGACATTATAGCAAATTACTACATGTATCATTTTCCAATTCCAACCATATAACAATTTAACGAAGAGGAAACTTCGCCATGAATATTATGAGCTAAGAACACATGTGTTCATACGGACCAGCGGAGCGTGTCTCTCTCCCACACAAGCATGATGTAATCCAATTTATTCAAACACAAACAAAAACAAAAGCACACAGACGCTCCAAGTAAAGTACATAAGATGTGACCGAATAAAAATATAGTTTCAAGAGAAGGAACCTGATAATTTGTCGATGAAGAAGGGGATGCCTTGGGCATCCCCAAGCTTAGACGCTTGAGTCTTCTTGAAATATGCAGGGATGAACCACCGGGGCATCCCCAAGCTTAGAGCTTTCACTCTCCTTGATCATAGTATATCATCCTCCTCTCTTGACCCTTGAAAACTTCCTCCACACCAAACTCGAAACAAACTCATTAGAGGGTTAGTGGACAATAAAAATTCACATGTTCAGAGGTGACACAATCATTCTTAACACTTCTGGACATTGCATAAAGCTACTGGACATTAATGGATCAAAGAAATTCATCCAACATAGCAAAAGAGGCAATGCGAAATAAAAGACAGAATCTGTCAAAACAGAACAGTCCGTAAAGATGGATTTTATTAGGCCACCAGACTTGCTCAAACGAAAATGCTCAAATTGAATGAAAGTTGCGTACATATCTGAGGATCATGCTCGTAAATTGGCGTAATTTTCTGAGTTACCTACAGGGAGGTGGACCCAGATTCGTGACAGCAAAGAAATCTGGAACTGCGCAGTAATCCAAATCTAGTACTTACTTTACTATCAAAGACTTTACTTGGCACAAAAAAACATAAAACTAAGATAAGGAGAGGTTGCTACAGTAGTAAACAACTTCCAAGACACAAATATAAAACAAAGTACTGTAGCAAAATAACACATGGGTTATCTCCCAAGAAGTTCTTTTCTTTATAGCCATTAAGATGGGCTCAGCAGTTTTAATGATGCACTCGCAAGAGATAGTATGTGAAGCAAAAGAGAGCATCAAGAGGCAAATTCAAAACACATTTAAGTCTAACATGCTTCCTATGCATGGGAATCTTGTAAATAAACAAGTTCATGAAGAGCAAAGTAACAAGCATAGGAAGATAAAACAAGGATAGCTTCAAAAATTTCAGCACATAGAGAGGTGTTTTAGTAACATGAAAATTTCCACAACCATATTTTCCTCTCTCATAATAACTTTCAGTAGCAACATGAGCAAACTCAACAATATAACTATCACATAAAACATTCTTATCATGAGTCTCATGCTTAAAATTATTACTCTTCACATAAGCATAATCAATTTTATTAGTTGTAGTGGGAGCAAATTCAACAAAGTAGCTATCATTATTATTCTCATCAAGTGTAGGAGGCATAGTATAATCACAACAAAATTTACTCTCCATAGTAGGTGGCACCAAAAGACCACTATCATTATCATCATAAATAGGAGGCAAAGTATCATCAAAGAAAATTTTCTCCTCAATGCTTGGGGGACTAAAAAGATCATGAAAACCAGCTTCCCCAAGCTTAGAACTTTCTATATTATTATCAACAATGGTGTTCAAAGCGTTCATACTAATATTACTACCAGCATGCAAATAAGATTTCATAGGTTTTTTAATTTTCGCATCAAACAATCCATGTTTTAAATCAGGAAATAGAATAAGAAGCTCATTGTTGTCCATTATGCCAAACTAGTGTAAACAAGAAACAAAAAGATGCAATTGCAGGATCTAAAGGAAATAGCTTCGAGCACGCACACAACGGCGCCAGAAAAGTACTTTACTTGAGACCGGAGTATGAGTGCCTTTTACCTTTCCTCCCCGGCAACGGCGCCAGAAAAGTAGCTTGATGTCTACGTTCCCCCTCCTTTCCTGTAGACAGTGTTGGGCCTCCAAGAGCAGAGGTTTGTAGAACAGCAGCAAGTTTCCCTTAAGTGGATACCCAAGGTTTATCGAACTCAGGGAGGAAGAGGTCAAAGATATCCCTCTCATGCAACCCTGCAACCACAAAGCAAGAAGTCTCTTGTGTCCCCAACACACCTAATAGGTGCACTAGTTCGGCGAAGAGATAGTGAAATACAGGTGGTATAAATAAGTATGAGCAGTAGCAACGGTGCCAGAAAAGTGCTTGGCGCGTAGTTGATGGTGGTGGTATTGCAGCAGTAGTAACGCAGTAAAACAGTAAACAAGCAGTAGTAACTCAGCAGTATTTAGGAACAAGGCCTAGGGATTAGACTTTCGCTAGTGGACACTCTCAACATTGATCACATAACAGAATAGATAAATGCATACTCTACACTTTCGTTGGATGATGAACACATTGCGTAGGATTACACGAACCCTCAATGCCGGAGTTAACAAGCTCCACAATAATGCTCATGTTTTAGTAACCTTTAGTGTAAGATAGATCAACGCTACTAAACCAAGTACTAACATAGCATGCACACTGTCACCTTCATGCATATGTAGGAGGAATAGATCACATCAATATTATCATAGCAATAGTTAACTTCGCAATCTACAAGAGATCATGATCATAGCATAAACCAAGTACTAACACGGTGCACACACTGTCACCTTTACACTCGTGCAGGAGGAATAGAACTACTTTAATAACATTGCTAGAGTAGCACATAGATAGTAGTGATATAAACACATTGCAATCATAAAGAGATATAAATAAGCACCTCACTATGCCATTCAACAGTGAATAAGTATTCTGTGAAATCTAGCCTAAGAGACCCACACGGTGCACACACTGTCACCTTTACACACGTGGGACGAGGAGTCTCCGGAGATCACATAAGTAAAACTCACTTGACTAGCATAATGACATCTAGATTACAAGCATCATCATATGAATCTCAATCATGTAAGGCAGCTCATGAGATTATTGTATTGAAGCACATAGGAGAGAGATGAACCACATAGCTACCGGTACAGCCCCGAGCCTCGATGGAGAACTACTCCCTCCTCATGGGAGCAGCAGCGGTGATGAAGATGGCGGTGGAGATGGCAGCGGTGTCGATGGAGAAGCCTTCCGGGGGCACTTCCCCGCTCCGGCAGGGTGCCGGAACAGAGACTCCTGTCCCCCAGATCTTGGCTTCGCGATGGCGGCGGCTCTGGAAGGTTTCTGTGGTTTTCGTCGTACGTCTCAGGGTTTTCGATCCAGGGGCTTTATATAGGCGAAGAGGCGGCGCAGGAGGGTCGAAGGGGTGGCCACACCATATGGCGGCGCGGCCAGGGCCTGGGCCGCGCCGGCCTATGGTCTGGGGGCCCAGTGCCCCCCCCTCTGGTCCTTCCCGGGTGTTCTGGATGCTTCCGGTGAAAATAGGAACCTGGGTCTTGATTTCGTCCGATTCCGAGAATATTTCGTTACTAGGATTTCTGAAACCAAAAACAGCAGAAAACAGGAACTGGCACTTCGGCATCTTGTTAATAGGTTAGTTCCAGAAAATGCACGAATATGACATAAAGTGTGCATAAAACATGTAGATAACATCAATAATGTGGCATGGAACATAAGAAATTATCGATACGTTGGAGACGTATCAGCAGGGGATCGAAAGAAAAAGGCAAGTGACCAAATATCAGGAGCCAAAAATAATTCAAGAAAAGAAAGTTTTATAGTCCATAGAGGATGACATGCGGGTCCCATTTAGCAGCAGCGGTATCACCGTTTGAGAGGCGGCAGGGGATCGAAAGAAAAAGGCAAGTGACCAAATATGAGGTGCCAAAAAAATCCAAGAAAAGAAAGTTTTATAGTACATAGAGGATGACATGCGGGTCCCATTTAGCAGCAGCGGTATCACCGTTTGAGAGGCGGCAGGGGATCGAAAGAAAAAGGCAAGTGACCAAATATGAGGTGCCAAAAAAATCCAAGAAAAGAAAGTTTTATAGTACATAGAGGATGACATGCGGGTCCCATTTAGCAGCAGCGGTATCACCGTTTCAGAGGCGGCAGGGGATCGAAAAAAAAGGCAAGTGACCAAATATGAGGTGCCAAAAAAAACTCCAAGAAAAGAAAGTTGATTGCACATAGAGGATGACATGCGGGTCCCATTTAGCAGCAGCGGTCTCAACGTTTCGAAGGCGGCAAGGGATCAAAAGAAAAAGGAAGTAGCCAGAAATCAGGGGGTCAAAAAAATCCAAGAATAGAAAGAATTTTGGTTCATAGAGGATGACATGCGGGACCCATGATCCTGCATCGTAAACGGCTCGATCGGAGAACGTTGAACGAGATGGCGCGATCGAGAAAAAAACAATGCCAGAGAGGCTGCCATCTGGGCCCTACATCCCTCGGCGGTGCGGATTTGCGTTGACTCGGCCGGCGAACCCGAGATTTCGAGATGCACCACGTCCCGGGCCACCATACGCGACGTTTTGGCTGCTTTCGTCGGGCTAGGTGGCCTCAAAAACGAGAAAAAAAAGTTTTGACATGCACCACGGAGGGACCCAAAATCGTCGGCCATGGTACACCAGCAACCACGGCGCGACTTCAACTTCGTCGGCCATGGCAACTTTTCTTGTAGTGATAGTTGTCATCCAAGCGAGATGTACTTATCTCGAGATTGTTTAATCTATTATAAATGCTAGTGAGGGCTGAATCAAAGTTATTAACTGAATCATGTGATGCAACCAACTTCTTTATGGCATTAAAAGCTTGATCCCCATTGCAATGAAGGAAATCTCCTCCCACTAAAGCATCCAAAGCATATCTATAGCGAATCATAAGACCAAAATAAAAATTACTAAGGAGCAAACTTAGAGTCATTTGAGGTTCAGTTTTACGATAAGAAGTAAAAATTCTAGACCAAGCATCCTTAAAACTCTCCTCATCCCCTTGTTTAAAAGTGAAGACTAATTCTTCAGGCGAAGAAGTAACAGGTTCAGAGCTAGACATGGTAACAAAAGTAACTAATTTTTTTTTGTATTTTTAATATAGCAAACAAGATAGCAAATAAGGTAAAACTAGCAACTAATTTTTTTGTATTTTGATTTAGTGCAGCAAACAAAGTAGTAAATAAAACTAAGCAAGACAAAAACAAAGTAAAGAGGTTGGGAAGTGGAGACTCCCCTTGCAGCGTGTCTTGATCTCCCCGGCAACGGCGCCAGAAAAAGAGCTTGATGGCGTGTAACTCACACGTTCGTTGGGAACCCCAAGAGGAAGGTATGATGCGCACAGCAGCAAGTTTTCCCTCAGAAAGAAACCAAGGTTTATCGAACCAGGAGGAGCCAAGAAGCACGTTGAAGGTTGATGGCGGCGGAATGTAGTGCGGCGCAACACCAGGGATTCCGGCGCCAACGTGGAACCTGCACAACACAACCAAAGTACTTTGCCCCAACGAAACAGTGAGGTTGTCAATCTCACCGGCTTGCTGTAACAAAGGATTAACCGTATTGTGTGGAAGATGATTGTTTGCAGAAAACAGTAGAACAAGTATTGCAGTAGATTGTATTTCAGTATAGAGAATTGGACCGGGGTCCACAGTTCACTAGAGGTGTCTCTCCCATAAGATAAACAGCATGTTGGGTGAACAAATTACAGTTGGGAAATTGACAAATAAAGAGGGCATGACCATGCACATACATATTATGATGAGTATAGTGAGATTTAATTGGGCATTACGACAATGTACATAGACCGCCATCCAGCATGCATCTATGCCTAAAAATTCCACCTTCAGGTTATCATCCGAACCCCCTCCAGTATTAAGTTGCTAACAACAGACAATTGCATTAAGTATTGCGCGTAATGTAATCAGTAACTACATCCTTGAACATAGCACTAATGTTTTATCCCTAGTGGCAACAGCACATCCACAACCTTAGAACTTTCTGTCACTGTCCCAGATATCAATGGAGGCATGAACCCACTATCGAGCATAAATACCCCCTCTTGGAGTTACAAGCATCTACTTGGCCAGAGCATCTACTAGTAACGGAGAGCATGCAAGATCATAAACAACACATAGACATAACTTTGATAATCAACATAACAAGTATTCTCTATTCATCGGATCCCAACAAACGCAACATATAGAATTACAGATAGATGATCTTGATCATGTTAGGCAGCTCACAAGATCCGACAATGAAGCATAATGGGGAGAAGACAACCATCTAGCTACTGCTATGGACCCATAGTCCAGGGGTAGACTACTCACACATCACTCCGGAGGCGACCATGGCGGCGTAGAGTCCTCCGGGAGATGAATCCCCTCTCCGGTAGGGTGCCGGAGGCGATCTCCTGGATCCCCCGAGATGGGATCGGCGGCGGCGGCGTCTCTGGAAGGTTTTCCATATCGTGGCTCTCGGTACTGGGGGTTTCGCGACGGAGGCTTTAAGTAGGCGGAAGGGCAGGTCAGGAGGCGGCACGAGGGGCCCACACCACAGGGACGCGCGGCCAAGGGGGGGGCCGCGCCGCCCTAGGGTGTGGCCACCTCGTGGCCCCACTTCGTCTCCTCTTCAGACTTCTGGAAGCTTCGTGGCAAAATAGGACCCTGGGCGATGATTTCGTCCAATTCCGAGAATATTTCCTTACTAGGATTTACGAAACCAAAAACAGAAAACAAAGAATCGGCACTTCGGCATCTTGTTAATAGGTTAGTTCCAGAAAATGCACGAATATGACATAAAGTGTGCATAAAACATGTAGATAACATCAATAATGTGGCATGGAACATAAGAAATTATCGATACGTCGGAGACGTATCAGTTAGCACCCCCTCATGACTAGTTGCTAGTGCTAAAATTAAAAAGGACTACTCTAGATGGGAACTGGTGAAAACCAATGACTTTGAAAACCTTGGAATGATGAGTCATTCTATTGAAAGATTTTGAAGGTGAATATGACTTGTGAATGACATGGTGAACTTTACAAAAACTGATGGTTGGGTTCGGATGCGATACCATTCCAATTCTTAAGTACCCCCACAATACCTGAATATGGGTAAGGCTTAACTGGAAACTTATGTATTTTAGTATGGGTTCCCTCTGAACAAGCGTCATAGGGGTTATGCCGAGGCTGCCTCCATTGAAAGTGAAATGACGTGAAATGAGGTGAATGTCCTACCCAAGCCCTGTGCAGTTCCCGGGTTGGCGGTTTTCTCTCACCGGGAGGCCAAGCTCATGGGGAGAGGTGCCTATACTAGGGTATATAAATGAAAGGTTATGATTGGTAGTTCGCACACTGAGTGCGATAAATCAGGGCCAGTTACCTCTGACGAACTATTGCAATTATTGTGGCACAAGTGTACGACCTATGCAGAGTTTAAACTATTCGAATAGCCGCGTCCGCGGTCATGGACAGTTGGAAAGGCCATACTGTTCCGTCATCAGAACTTTTCCAAAATATGAATGGTGACTTGTGACTTGAGTTTGAAAGGTGACTTTGACTTTGAATCACAACAGAGTTGTGGGAATGACACTAATGTTCCTACTTGAGTTTAGTTAGACAATCAAAGTGTCTTTATTACTAAAGTGCTTATGAAATGAAACTGGCTTTATGCAAATGAACCTAGAGCTTAGAACCCCCTTACTATAGTTGATAATGCTTAGACTAGTATTAGATTGCGAGTACTTTAAAGTACTCATGGCTGTGTCCCTGGCTATTCAAATAGCCAGACTATGAAGAAGAGCCCCAGTACCAGGATGAAGGACAGCAGGACGTCTACGACAACTAGGACCACTCCTGACGTCAACAGTTGCCTGTGGAACAGATGGACCACACTCGCTACTTCGCTTCCGCTATGTGTTTTGTAATAGGATCTCTAGATCCTCTATGTTGTATTTAGACTGGATCATGTGATCCTTTGTTGTAAGACGATTATGGTATGTAATGAATGATGTGCTGTGATATCAATCTATTATGTCTCGCAAAAACAATATTTCTGGGATTGCGATGTACGGCATAATAGGCATCTGGACTTAAAAATCCGAGTGTTGACAAGATGTACTTTTGCAAATACCACTATAGATGTCTCGCCCCACCTTCAACCTAGGCCAATTTCTTGAGAAGAGAAAGCTAAAACTAATGGGTCCAACTTCATGTCCTGGTACCGCATCCTGAGGATTCTCCTCGCTCCTCACAAGATGACCTATGTACTAGAGGTTGCGCTAGGACACAAGCCCACCAACACCGCCTCTTAGGATGAAAGGAATGTGTTCCAATCCAAGGCGGATGATTCCTCCTTAGTCCAGAGTGGCATGCTCTATGCCATGCATGGAGGCTGATTTGCAGAAGCGCTTTGAGAACATGGGTGCTTTTGAAGTAATCACTGATCTTAAGGATATATTTGCACCTCAAGCCTCGGCCGAGAGGTATGAAGCCTCTGAGCTATTCTTCTTGGCCAAGATAGAAGAGCAAAACATCGTGAGCGAGCACGTGGTGAAGATGTTTGGCTACATTCAACGACCGAACGCTTTGGAACACAAGATTCCGAACGAGCTGGCAACTGATAGGGTGATGCAATTCCTAAACTACAACATGCAAGGGATGACTAAGTCCCTGTCTGAGTTGTTCGCGATGCTCATAATTGCTGAGGTGGAAATCAAGAAGGAGCACACTGTGTTAATGGTCAACAAGACCGTGAACCACAAGAAGTCTGGCAAGAACGACAAGGACGGGAAGTCTGAGAGGAATGGAAAGCCTTTTGCCACTCCATCGAAGGCACCCAAGCCTGGTGTCGAGTGCTTCCACTGCAAATGGGATGGTCACTGGAAACACAACTGCCCGAAATACCTAGAAGATAAGAAGGCCGAGAAGATTGCAGGGAAAGACAAAATTATATGTGATATATATTTTATTGATGTTTACCTCACAAGTGCTCGGAGTAACACCTGGGTATTTGATACCGGTTTTGTTTCTCACATTTGTAACTCTTAGGGCATCTCCAGCGGCGCGACGCAAACGGACGTTGAGCGACCGTTTGCGTCCGCGGGCCGAAAAATGCGTTTGGTACCACCTCTAGCGGCGCGACGCAAAGTGACCGGGCCGTCCGCAGAGACGCAAACCTGGTCCAAATATGCACCTCGGACGCGTCTCTGCAGACGCGGAAAGTGTCTGCTCGCGTCTGCGGACGTTTCTTCTGGCCCGCCTGGCAGTGACCCAGCGTCGATGCGTTTTCTTCGCCAGTACTGGCGCCGAGGCGTCGCTTCGGCAGTCTGCAGCCGCGTAAATGGTGATGCCTCGCGTGGCGCGCGGCCGTCGCCTACCTCTACGCACGAAGTAATGGCGATGCCACGCGTGCCGCGGCCATCGCCCTGCCTCCGATCTATATAAACAGGGGCGCGCGCATCTCATCTCGTCCCAACTAAACCCTAGCCGCCGCGCAACCTCCACCCTAGTGCCGCTGTCGCTCAGACTCCGCCGGAGCCACCATGAGCAGCGCTCGCCGCGGCCAGGCTGCCGCGCCTCCACCTCCACCTCCCAGTCCACCTCCCCGGCCTCGAGCTCCAACGAGGAGTTCGACTCCGATGACAGCACCAACCTCCTCCACCCGGTCAGGGACGCCGCGGCCCTGGCTGAAGCGGAGAAGGAAGCAGAGGAGGAGCGGGCGGCCCATGCAGCGGTCGACGCCGAACTGGAGCAGAGCAGGGTGGCCGCCGCCGCTCCCGCGGAGGACTCCGACTCCGACATATCATGGTCTTCCGACGACCCTGATGCGCCTACCCCGGAGGAGAGGGCGGCGGAGCAGAGAGCTATAGTTGAGTCCTTCGAGACGCTCAAGGACGACGCCGCCAACGCGAGGCTGGAGCAGAGCTTGCAAGAGGACGCGGCGGCGCACCAAGCCATAGCGGCCGCACGGGAGGCGGCGGAGAAGCAAGCGAGGGAGCGACGCAATGACGGAGCCGGCCCGTCAGGCAGCAAGTAGTTTAGATTTTACTTTCTATATTTTCTATGCTATCAAATGTTCTACTATATTACTTTCTAATATGTTGCAAATCTAAAAATGGGTCGCCCTGGTGGACGCACACCCATACGCAAACGGACGCGCGGACGAAATATGTCTGCGGGGCGACGCAAACGGACGCTAGCGACCACTTTTCGGCGTCCGAAATGTGTCGCCCAGCTGGAGATGCCCTTAGTAGTAGTTATACAATAAGCGACGCTTGGAAAAGGATGAGGTGACGATGCGTGTTGTCAACGGCTGTAAAGTTTATGTGGTGGTTGTCTGGCACTCTTCGGCTTAGTCTACTTTCGGGGTTAATTTTAGTTTTGAATAAATGTTAATTTGTACCCGCATTGAGTATGAACATATAAGTGTGCCTTGCTTGATGCAAGACCGTTATTTATTTAAATCTGGTTGTTCCATTTATGTGTTCATGCACCCGAAGATTAATGGTTTGTTCTTATTAAATCTTGATGCTAAAAGTTGCAAGCTTAGTGATGATAGTACCATGGTATATCTGGTATTGCAGTCTAGGTCATATTGGTGTTAAACACACGAAGAAGGTCCATTCTAATGGACTTTTGAAGTCACTAGATTTTAAATCTTTTGACATATGCGAGCCATACCTTATGGGCAAAAAAAAAAAAAAAAAGGTCGGCACGCTGGAGTGATCGGAGGCGACGCTTGTCACTTCCTCCGGCATGAAACGTCCCGGCCCGGCTGCTCTGGGAGAAGAGGGCGGAACATGGGGCGCGTGGGGGATTAGGGTTTGGGTCGGAGCATTTATACTCCAGTCCGTAGTGGGGATGATTTTGCACTTTGCGAGGGGCTAAAATGCAAATGTGCCCGAAACTTTGACTGAGTGGAATTTGCACGAATCTCCAACAAATAAGTGGTGCAGATAGTATGGGGGGCCAACCTATATGAGGGAAATCAGCACTCATGGCTCAGTTTAGCCCCAACTAAGCTCCGCCAGTGCACGAGATCACAAGACCCTCGCGGTCCACCCGGGGATAAGCTCGGGAAGAACGGCACGGCGGACACATAATCGATGGCGACGCCGATCTTGAGTCGAAGACGCAGTGGTTCAAAAACTCGGCAGGCAGCACAGTTTCGACTACCACCGATGTGGCAAAAGCCCACCATAGTGTTCCCGAAGAGAAGGTCGGCACGCTGGAGTGATCGGAGGCGACGCTTGTCACTTCCTCCGGCATGAACGTCCCGGCCGGGCCGTACGTCCTGATGACGGTGGGCTGCTACAGCGAGGCGTGCTCCTTCATCTATCCTGGAAAGGCTCTCTAAGATAGGATCAAGCGAGAACGCGTCACGACTCTCGCAGTCTCGCTCATTCTACTGACATCAGCAAAGTGTCATCCGCATGCAACCCGCGACACGCCGTGTCCTCGATCTTCACTCCTTTCCAAAACTGCTCTTAACCGGCCCTACGCTCCTCTAACTCCCTTCCAAAACTGATCACGCTGCCGTGCCCTCAGCTCAAATTTCACACGCGCTGCGACTCCCTCTCCTTCATCCCCATCTCCAAACACCCTCGCCACCGCCGCCCCCCGCCCCCGCCGCACCAAAGCTAGCCCTAGCTTGTTCGTCCGCTCGCGACTATATATGTCGTCGTCCCGCCGTCACCGGAAATTGACCAAACCCCGACGGTACGTGGAGGAACCGCCGGTCCCTGAGCCAGATCTGCAGCCGGTGCCAAAACGGCGAGCTCATATGCCGCGGCTTCGTCATTTCCCTAAAAAGGGCCACCTGACGGAAGACTACTCCGATCTGGTCGAGGCGAACGAGATCCCACCCCATCTTCCGAAACGGATATACCAGGCCATGGAGCGCCATCTGCCGCCTGCAATCCTGGGCGCTCCCCGCGTCGACAAGCTCGCGTTCATGCAGCGCGTCCTCGCCGGCGACGTGCCCTCGCAGGAGGAGTTCGCCCGTGTAAGTCCTTACGTGTATCTCCGTTTGTTCTACACTTCTAGTACACTTGTTATGCACTTATGCAGTTATGCTTGAAATTAACTGGTTTTTGGAGATTGCACGCAGATGGAGAGCTGCATACAGTACAGGCAGCTGATCTGTTCAACATATAAGGTTTGCTTTTGATCTCTGCCGATGTGTATATATGATGGAGGTGTTCTGCACTTTTGTTATTGTTTATTTTCTATCTCCCCACCCCGTTTTTATGAGGAATTTTGCAGCCGTAATTAGCTACAAATCTACAATTAACCTAATGGACAAGTATGACCTGCAAGAAATCATATAGTTTAAAATAGCCGGCTATCTCATTTAGCCGCGATATTTTTAGAGACTATGAAAGGCTATAGTGAGCTATTCCATTTAGCGGTTTTTCAAAAAATTGGAATATTTCAGTCATATCTTAAAAAAACTATAATTCAAACATAATTCATGATACAACTCACAAGTTTTATATAATCATACTGAAGGCAAATTTCAGAAAACAACAAAATAAAAAGAAACAAAAGAGAAATTACAAATACATGAGGTTTAGGGTTAAATTAGAATCTAATTAGGGACTAAATATGGCTATAGCCCCTATTAGCGTTTTTTTTCTTATTTAGCCTACAAATGGCTTAGCCGCAGCCAGGTCTCTTAAAAGGCTATAGCCAAGCTATGGCAGGTTATTTAAAACCTTGCAAGAGATACATGAACTTCGCAAGAGATACATGGTCTTTGTCTTTTCCGACATAAGAAGACAATAAAATCATCAAAAGGATATATTACATTTTTTCGGCATAGGAAAAGAGGATTTTATTAAGCATTGATAGAGTTCCAATCACAGGTAATGACCTCGGACATTTCCTTAGGGTTGTTCCTGAGCCATGAGCATACTGCCGGTGTCTCTTGAGTTCACTTATCTGTGCCAGACCGTGAGCAGCACCATTGGTATCACGTTCAATATTCGCACAAATTGTTCGTCTCTCCCTAACTAGCTCTCTAATGGCTGAAACTTTAAGGGGATATACACCGACTTATATATCATGCGTGCCTTCCTTTATTAACTCTAGGGCTTCAGTGCAATCCAGTCTAGTGTAATTTTCTGTGTAGTCCAATGCATCGCGCTTCAGTCCTTCGTTTAATTGGCTAATGCAACAATTTTTTCATGGTATCGAAGCTAAGAATTCTCAAGTTCAAAATCCTGTTCGCGTAGTATTAAAAATAAAAGAAAAAAGATTTTGCGACCTCCACCGAACCCATGTTAAAGACTAAAATAGCCTAGATGAATACATTGCCTAGTCTTTCTATCAGTTTGGACTTTTGGTTCAATTGACTAATGCAACAATCTTTCATATGAGTCATCTACTTTCAGCTTCATTTCCCCCGGTATTGTCAGTGACAATTTCTTCCGGATCTTTTGTCTTCCACCCCTGTTGGAATTCACCCACGAATCGATCCCATCAAACTAGATAAATATACGCGACACAAAATTTATCGCCAATACCAGATGCATACACGACAAATGCCTTTCAACTTGCCTTGCATACAATGTGGACTTGCACTACTTAAATTCCTACAGAAATTAGTCTATCTACTCTGACTCAAACGAGTATTAGGACAAACACAGAGATACTAGGAAATCAACCCAAACTTATGCACCCTAAGTTTAGATTATTTCCAACAGTCCCTGCTGTCCCTTGTTCATGCGGGTAACCATCTATGGTTTAGTACAATCGGCCGCATGGTTTTTCCCTAATCTTCCTTTTTTCATGCTACATATGCACATGTATGGCCGGAATCTCAAATGAGTGCATGCTCCATTAAGTTGAGGTGCTGCTTAGATTTTAATTGGGTGGTTTCTCACAAATTTGCACGCACTAGGTAGCTTGTGCACATTACACCCAGTTTTCACTTTTCAGCATGGTTCTAATTGCTTGTTAATTTATATCTTATTTTTGATGACTTGAAAGACAAAATAACATAAACATCATATATCGTTCCTAGTGACATCCTAGGATCTTCATAAGTTTCTAGTTGTTTGTAAAATTATGCTCAAATGTGTATCTCTATGTTAACTTTTTATTTACTTCTATAAAGTTATTTATGCAGTATCTTTCATATGATACGCATGCACTACCATTCTTTCTTATATACAACTATATACTCTATATATCCATTTACTCACGATTTTGCAGCCTCTACATGCCCAACTGTACAAAATGAATCCTCATGCTTTCTTCTTGCCATCGTTTCTCCGAGCCATTCGTGGAAATACAATACAAAGTTTCAGTGATATCATCCATGAGCCGGCACCTAAAGTGTACACATTTCCCATGTTTCGACCGGCATTCTGCGAAATGCTCATGAACGAGGTGCATATGACCTATATTATCTTATTGTTCTTTACCAAACAAATATTAGAAATAAATTTGCGATGATTTACATGTTTTTAGATGTACCTCTTTATACTTGCACATTTTAGATCAACTGATTTAATCATTTTTTGTACTCATAGGTTGAAAATTTTCAAAACTGGGCACATAGAGAAAAACAAGAGATAAATGATCCAAATAACTTTCACAAGCCTAGCCGTGGAACCACTATTTCTGATATTGGAATGAAAGGGATGCTTGATGACCTCATGAAGAAGTTTATCTCACCTATTTCCAAAGGTCATATTTCGCTAGCAAAGCTTATTAATTTATTTTTTGTGAAAGGGGAAATAGTTGTACATAGATTATAAATTCCCAATGATATTTATGCTCTAAATAAATCTACATTTAAAGGAATATATATTTTCATTCTTCATGTTTTCTACAGTTGTTTTCCCTGAAGTGGGGGGTAGAAGTCTGGACTCTCAACATTCTTATGTTGTTTCATATGGTGGAGATGATGGCGGTGGCAGACCTGGTTGTTCATATGATGGATATGACAATGGCCTAGGTACAGAAGCAAGCATATAACCTTCTTCATCTTGTTTTTGCCAAGTATCCCTTTACCATAAAATAATTAAATGGTTGTATATGCAAAATAGCCATGCAATAATCCTGAACCTTTCTCATGTCTATATTATTATACACATGTATATATTTTGTTCTTATGATCATTGAATTATCCCAAACAAAGTGTTGTGTTAGTTTCTGACACTTGAAGATATTTCATATGAGCTACTAGTATTTTTAAAATATATATGGATGATACACTAACATGGTCTATCCTATTCGGTTTCTAGCTTATTTATCTTCTAATATAGTATTTGGTTCCCTCTTTCGGTTGTTAAACCATAATGCTACCATCCTCCTAATCAGTATACCCAAATATATATTTGCAGATATACATGTGGAGGACTCTCATATTACACTAAATGTCTGCCTAGGCAAACAATTTACTCATGGTCAAATGTTGTTTGTTGGTAGTCGTTGTGGGACCCATGTTAATTCAGAATCACAACCCCAGGTACTTTATTTACACAATAATTTTGCTAGTAGGTAAACTATCCATGTATTTATCCAAAACCTTAATTTGCACTACTTTTTATTATGTACGCCACAAAATAAAAATAAGATTTAGTGTTTAGTTACTAAATAAGCATGATCTTATACAATTTTGGTTAGAAATGGGTTACTAATATGGCTAGAATGTATGTACGAGTAATTACAAGAATGAACTTAGTTTCACAGAGATCAGATAAACGTGTTGAGGAAAGTATATTGCATTCAAACATGGCATTTATCCATCATTTACATTTACTGTATTGAAATGGAAATTGAAGTCATGGTATAAATTCTGATATGGTGCGTTAATAAAAAAATCTCTATATATACATAAAAGAGTAGGCTTCATGTAACACAGGCGTGTGTACCCATTGGATAGCATGCATAAACAATAATCAAGTGGCAAGGCCAGTAAGGTTACATTTAAGGAAATGTTGTCATTTACTTATATGATGTAATTATTCAGTAAGTAATCTAAACACAATATTTACTCCAACAATACGTACATGTTCAAACTACAGATAATCATTTGTGGGCTAAGAACTTTCCCCGAGTGGCAAGCACTAAAGGAGACTAGTAGGGGGGATATCTGTTTAGAAAATTAAAGTAGTGCAAAATATTTATCTAGACTAGACTGTTTGTCAACATTTTCGTTATACTTATCTACATATCTCTTTCAAGCACTACGACTCGAACCTGGGACGAGAAGTGCACCAAAGCAACCTCTACTATCCACCTACTTATATTTGATCTCATTATTGAAGGAATGACTTAAAAGTGTTAACTACATATACCACCTTCATTTTTTCTTGTCATTTAATATACATGAATCCACAAAGATGTGACATCTCAATTATTTATATTTATTTTTGCTGGTCCAGGAAATATTTATGTATTCTCATGTTGTTGGACAAGCCTTGCTATACCATGGTCGCCAGCGACATAAAGTATGCCCAACATGTGGATTTAGGGCTAACATGATCATGCAGTGCAAAAGGTACACACATATGCATCTTATTATGGAACTCTAAATATGCATACATATATTTCTAGATGTTGTGTGCATGTTCCATCTTTTTCTTTTGAAGCTTTAATTAAAAATGATTTCTTATATCAATCTTCCTAATGACCAAAGAAACACGATCTTGTTAAGCCATCTTGAAAAATGTTGTAGCATTTATCTCTAGTCATTGACTATATCTACATGCATGGGTTAACAAGAAGAATTTTAGCCTTAGTTTTGTTATGGTTGACTATCCGCCATTGAACAAGTAAGTATTATCTTGAATCACATCAAGCGATTGACTAAGAGTGGTAAAACTAGAATATATGTAATGCTAACAATAATATCTTCTTGTCAGTGTGTACATATGTATGTCTGGTGTGTGTCCCTTAAAGATGCTTATGATTGTGTTGGTTTTTGTAGAAGCACAAACACATACACACCCATATATTCATTACTAATCATTGTATAATTCCACGATTATTTATTGAGTAACAATGTTGCTTCATCGATATAGTTCATTGTTCAAGGAGGTGACAAAATGCAAGCTAGATTTTCCTGATTGGTGCATCGAATGCCTAAAAGAAAACAACGTGTGCAAACATAATATACCGATACCATGAGGCTGGTAATTGGTATGCTCATCCCTTAACTGATTTTTTTTATTTTTACTCAAGAACCATCGTATTATTTTACATCTATATTATAAGTAACTTTGGTTTTTGTCAACTGCTAATTTCAGGTTCTTGTCAAAGTATGGTAATAAAGGATGGGGTCTCTAGGGATATACCAACATGTTGTGCAATGCTTAATTCACTTTATGCAATATATGTACTCCTTGAGTTTGCTCGGCACATTTTGAAAAAAATATTGGGCATGGCCATTTAATCAGTTTAGCTTGTAGTCTGTGTAGCTAATTAACAATGAGACATTGAAGGAGATGGTTATGCATTAATCCAAAATTTGTGCTAAACACTTTCCAATATTCATCCTAGCCTAGAACAAAGGTACAAAATGCTCATTTAGGACCCTTAATTTCATATCTTGTGCGATGTGGTAGACCGCTCAAAATTGTGCTGAAAAGCTTCACATGAACTACCCATGTGCGATTACCGAAATTCACACATTATTTTTTGAGTTCATATGTTGGTCACATTGTACATATTGTAAATTTTATCTCTTGTGAATACCTTGGGCGCTCCCTCCTGAAAATACTAGTTGTACTAGCTCTCTCTCCCTCCCACACCAGGCTACCAACTACCAAGTCCCATTGAAAATTCAAGACACGACCTTATCCCTTGGTCGTTGTCGAGCTTCCCTTACTCCACCAGATCAGCTGGCACGAACCTTCTCAACAAGGCCAGTCCATGGTGACCTCGTTAACTAAAAAACTAGCCGATACTGCCATCTCTCCTTTGCTTAGATCGATCAATGATGAAACTACTTCATCATTGTGTGTGACCACTACCGAGTACAATATGGAGGTCTCCTCCAACACTGCACATCTCATGTACAAGATATGTGGCCGAGACACTCCCTGCTCCATACGATCTGGCCCACTAGCATAAACAAGTGAGTAGAATTACGGATAACGTGGACGCAACACATGCAACGCCAACTCAACACTCATTAGGAACCACCTACTATTGCGACAACATGGACAACAACCTCGAGAGTGCGGGTCCATGTAGAGCTCCGAGGTCCGTGTTCTTTTCGGTTGATGGCAAGCTATATTTAACTCAAAATTTGTATTTTTACTCAAGAACCACCTTACTATTTTACATCTAGATTGCAACAATCATTGGTTTCTATGTCATTGGTAATTTTTGGTTCTTATCAAAGTTGGCAATAAAGGATGAGGTTTCTAGCTAGGGATCCGCCAACATATTGTAGCATGCTTAATTTATTGTATCCAATATATGTGCTCCTTGAGTTTGTCTAACATATTTAAAAAAAGTTGTGGCATGCTCGTTTAATCACTTTGGCTTATTGGCTGTCTACCTAATTAATATGCATTAATCCAAAACACTGTAGACAACACTTGCCAATATCCATCCTAACCTACAACAATAGTATAAAAAGGATCATTTAGGACCCCTTAATTGCATTTAGTTTTGTTATTTTCTACACGGCCCACAATTAAGTGTAAAAAATCATATGTGAAATGCTTCACGCTAACCTGTCCATGTGCGATGACTGAAATTCATACTGTTTTCTGAGTCTGAACCACAACACACATTGTGAATCTTAACCCTTGTGAATACTGTATTTTCCCATGGGAACTATATTAAAAAGGTATATAACCGTATCACTCCTGGGAAACCTAGCTGTTTCTCGCTCTTAGATTGCTCTCTTCCCTTTATTTAGTCTCTTTGTCCCCGAGAGCTCTCTCTCTCTCTCTCTTTGCAGGTTGCAGATAACCAAGAACCATTGCAAAATCAAGCTGCAACCTAACCCGTTGGTCATCGTTCATCCTCCCAATCAATAATATTGTCGGGATTTTCAACAGCGTCAACACATGTCACGATGGGCCTGCATCTAGTGATGGCTTGGGGATCCGTGCACACAGCCACGAACTGACTCAGAAGTGGTGGTGTGGGTGCCACACCACCGACAAATATGTAACAATGGCGTGCTGATCACAATGCCATAATTAATGCCCGATATGGCTCATGCACCGGGCCCAGTTAACAATCGGACCACAATGGTGGTGTTGCTCTTTTTACGACACCACTTGTACTAACAATGGCGTGGTAAAAGATGGTGTGTCACTAATTACATGTCCCCTATAAGCTATTATCTACTAGTGTGTGAATCCTACAATAAAATTTAACTACCCATGTGATGAGTATATTAAGAAGATCACACAAAAAAATACGAAGATTAAGGTAATGAGTTGACTAACTAGAAGCGATAAGGTGCCTCTTCAAGTCTGCACAAAGAGAGGGGAGGATGTTAGTATGGTCATGGTGTGGCGACGTCTGCCAGCTGGCTCCTATGTGGAGGTCGGATGATGTGCCTCACGAAGGTAGTGATGGTGCTTGGTGAACGGTACCCCATGCATGGTTTCTCGTCAAGGGAACAACAAGGCTATGGCAATCAATTGGTGAATTGAGGAAGGATGAGGGTTCTAGGGTGGCAACAACAAGGAATGTTACGTGGTTGCTCTATGTGGTAGCACAAAGGAAAAGAGCATAAGGTGGAGGCGGCACTTTGTTGGCGGTTTGAGTCGACAGTCATACAGGGGATTTTTTACATGGAAAAAGGAGATAATCAATACAACGTGAGAAACTACTGGAATGATAAAGTGGGCCCCACATATTTTTGGTTTCTCGACTTCACCATGTCAGTGACTGCTCGAGGAAGCTCGCTAAATTACACAATGTTCTAAAAATAACATTGGTTTTGCATTTTTTCCAAGCCATCATGTTAAGGCTTCTAAATTTTTGATGCTCCTAGTTCTATGAAGTATTAATGAATCCTGGATTGATGTTATCCTGGCTTGTCGAACTCGTAGACTCAGAGTTTAAATGTTTCACGTGCAATAAGCACTGGCTGTTGTAACATGATGATCTAGATTGTAGAATGTATCTGGTATTAGATGGTTGTGGCCTACTACTTTTTTTTTTGCCCCTATTTTCTCTGTTTTCCCATGTTTTTTGCCCAGTTTGCTCCGACATGAATGTTTTGACCCTGAATTACAATGATATTTCAGCGAAAATTTGCACAGTTTTCGGTCAGTTTTTTAGCTGGATTCGAATGACAATTATCTTGTTTAGCCGAATGGAAAATTAAAAGCACTCAAATTTTCTTTTTTTACCACACCACTGGTACTAACAATGGCGTGGTAAAAGAAGGTGTTTCACTAATTACATGTCCCTGTAAGCTATTCTCTACTAGTGTCTGAATCCTACAATAAAATTTAACTACCCATGTGATGAGTAGACTAAGAAGATCACGCAAAAACAATGAAGATTAAGGTAATGAGTTGACTAACTAGGAGTGATAAGGTGCCCCTGGAAGTCTGCATCAAAGAGAGACGAGGAGGGTAGTATGGTCATGGTGTGGCCACGTCTTCCGGCTGGCTGCTACGAGGAAGTCGGACGATGTGCCTCACAAATGTTAGTGATGGTGCTTGGTGAACGGTACCCAATGAATGGCTTCTCGACAAGGGAACAAAAAGGCTATGTCAATCAATTGGTGAACTGACGGAGGATGAGGGTTCTAGGGTGGCGACAATAAGGAATGTTAGGTGGTTCCGCTATTTGGTAGAACAAAGGAAAAGAGCATAAGGTGGAGGTGGCACTTTGTTGGCGGTTTGAGTCGGTAGTCAAACTGGGGATTTTTACATGGAAACAGGAGATAATCAATACCGTGTGAGAAACTACCGAAATGAGAAAGTGGGCCCCATATATTTTTGGTTTCTCGACTTCACCATGTCAGTGATCGCTCGACGAAGCTCGCTAAATTACACAATGTTTTGAAAATAACATTGGCTTATGCATTTTTCCCCAAGCCATCATCTTAAAGGCTTCTAAATTTTTGATGCTTCTAGCTAGTTCTATGAAGTTTGAATGACTCCTGGATTGATGTTATCCTAGCTTGTCAAACTCGTAGTTAAATGTTTCACATGCTATAAGCACTGGCTGTTGTAACATGATGATCTAGATTGCAGAATATATTTGGTATTTGATGGTTGTGTTCTACTACTTTGTTTTTGCCCCTATTTTCTCTGTTTTCCCCCATGTTTTTTTGCCCAGTTTGCTCCGACATGCATGTTTTGGCACTGAATTACAATAATATTTCAGTGGAAATTTGCACAGTTTTCGGTCAGTTTTTGAGCTGGATTCGAATGACAATTTTCCTGTTTAGCCGAATGGAAAACTGAAATCACTCAAATGAATGTCAATATCAGCACCCGGTGATCTTTTTTGCTGAAACAGAAAGTCAAAACCATGGATATATTATCCTACAAGGTTTGCACTTCATTTGGCGATATGATGGAGGTGTTCTGCAAAATTGGATTTGTTTATTTACGATTTTCTCGCTGCTGGTGGTGACTCGTATTTCAAACTTTTGATGATGAATTTTCTGATATTTTGGTTAACTTCTACAAACAGGAAGGATAGCTTTGAAATATATATATATATATATATATATATATATATATATATATATATATATATATATATATATATATATATATATATATATATATATATATATATATATATATATATATATATATATGTGAACTTTGGAGAACTAGCTTCCAACCACCCAATTTTGAGCTTTTCAATTTATTGAACTATGATTTTGAACCAGTAATCTATGAAAAAGGGAGATCGGATTGATTTTGTGCGAGAAAAATATGGGTCTATTATAGAAGTTCGCAAGGAGTACAAAGCATCCCAAAAATAATAAATTTTACATTGAGATTATTGGGCCATATAACGATCACTATTGCCGCCAGAGCGAGCTACCACCGCTTTCCTACTGGAGCCAGCCTAACGTTGTTGATGATAACTAGAGAGTCTTCGTGCACGTGCCTCAAGGGACTAGCGCCCTAGAGCCGAAGTCGTCACCATTGAACCCCTGAATTGATCTAAATCTTCCAACACTAAACATTTAACACCAGTAGACTGAACAAGATTTACCACTCCATGGGAGCAATGACTAGTTGGTTCTTTGTCCTCCTCAAAGCCAGAAGCGAGATCGCCATCGATGAGGTGGACGAGAAGGCGATATACCTTATTCTTTTCTAGCACAAGACCGCCATAACCACCATATCGTTGCTTCCGGTTGACCAATCTATCACTTTATAGACCTTACAATAGCACCACACACATATCCGAGGTTCCTACCGCCTCTCATCGTCGGAGTGGCAAACTGAGGAGACTAGGACCTATCGATTCCCATTCGTAGATGGTGGAGACATGGTAGATGGCGACGGCTAGCTAGTGTGGAACCCTAGGTTGACGCCTTTCTTCTTTCGCTGGAGGAAATCGTTTCATGCGTGCTCTTGTGTGCCTATGTGGATCCCGCGACAAAATTGCGTGCGTGTTTTGCGAACTGTCTACGCGCGGGACTAGGGGAAGAGTGGAAGATGATGGACGGATCCGAAGATCAGACAGCTCATGGCTACAAGATCGTACGGTGGGGTAGGCGGAGGATGAGATCGACTTATCGTCCGGGGGACGCCCAGCGTCGCCCATTCTGAAAACAACATTGCTTTATGGGTGCATTTTTTTCCCTTCACAATATTCAATGTCCATCGCTGGTGACGACACCCAGGCCTTTCCTTCCAGCTCGTGTCTGCTCACCCGTCCCCGAAGCAAATGAAGAAAGTAGTAACGCTCGGCTCCCCTCCGCATTCAATCACTTGTTTCCAAAAGAAAACCAGCGCGCGATAGCATCACATTTCACACGCCACAACGCGGTCCATCCCTCTCCTTCTTCTTCTCCCCAGTTCCCATCTCCCTCTCCGCCGCCGGACCAAGCCCTAGCCGCCAACCGACGCTCCCGCTCGCCCACCATGGCTCCCATTCGCCTGAACAAGAACAGATCCCACCAGAACCAGCAGTGGTCGGTGGTGCCCGATTGGCAGCCGGAGTTGAAGCTGCGTGTGCACCCTGACCCGGACCACGTGCCGGAGGACTACTCCGACGTGGTCAACCCGGAGACGGACGTGCTCGCGCCTGAGACGTACCAAGACATGGAGCGCCGTCTGCCACCTCAACTCCTCCGAGCTACCCGCCACGAGAAGCTCTTGTTCATGCGGCGCATCGTCAGGAATCACCTCCCCGCACCGGCCAAGGGAATCATGGTACGTACGCAGTCCTCCGTATGTAGATGGATCTCCCGTCCATCCGTCGTACATGCAGTTGCAAGCGATGAACCGCTTGGAGTTGGAGATCGATCGATTAACTGCTTTGGAAAACTAACTTAAACTCCACGCATGCTGGTGGGCATCATGAGGAGACAATACATCCAAAATAACTGTTCACAATATCAGGTTTGCAATTTCATTACCACCATCTTACTGCATATACTATATAGATTCGATTCATTTTGTTTCATTTATTAATCTTTATCTTCGCCTGTGTTTCCATGATGATTTTTGCATGGGTGCCAATAATCCATAGTTTAAGATAGCGGACTATTTCATTTAGCAGCGACATTTTCAGAGCCCAACAAAGGCTATAGCCGGGCTAATCCATTTAGTATTTTTTTGAAAATATGGAAAAATTCAGTCTATCTTACCGAAAAAGAGGAAAACTATGACTCAAACATGATTCGAGCTACAACTTATTCAACTATTCAAGGTAAACAAGTATTCATCTATTCAACTCATAAGTTTTATCGAATCATATGGAACACAAATTCGGAAAACAAGAATTAAAAAGGAGAAGAGAAGATAAATTAAGAAAACAGGAGGTTTAGCTAAATTAGATGCTAAATAGAGCTATAGCTGGTTATTAGTGGTTTTTCTCATTTAGCCTATAAACAGGAGGTCTCTCAAAATACTATAGTCGGATATTTAAAGCTTTGGAACAATCCATTGGATAGCATGACGTCGTCATCAGAGTCACACATATGCATGTTCTTTGGCTTCTGCTTCAAACTAATAATAAGAAGAAAAAGAAACTGTGATACATAGCGTGAAGCTGTGATGTCGTGTCATCTTCCGTAAGGAGAAACAAAGATCAACTAGGGAATTGTCCATATGCTTATTCCAAAAGAAGCTTCATAAGATATCTGTCCTTGAGTACTCGGATACATATGCATGGCTGTATGGTCTAGACCTCTATTTTATTTTTCAGATATCTTTTTTTTACTAGAATGAAATATCATCGTAAACTTAATGTCTATGACTTCGTTTGGTATTGTTTAAAAACGTGCTCCAAAGGGCGTCGATCTCTACTAAAAAATTCTTTCCTGGAATACTAATATTTAATTAGCATTATTGTTGTTGAAAACTTGAAATCATGAATAGTAATGGTCAATGTCCTTTAATCTATGAAGTGTAAAGGCATGAACCATTCTTTCTTTACACATACATCCGTCTATATAACTATATACCCAGACAGATACATAATGCATTATCCATTAATGAACATTTTGCAGCCTCTACATCCCGAACTCTACAAAATGAACCCCGCAGATTTCTTCTTGCCTTCGTTTCTGCGTGCCATCCGGGGAAACACTGCAGAAAGTTTCATGGATATCATTCACGAGGTCATAGCACCTTCAGTCTATGCATTTCCTATGTTGCGACCTGTATTCTGCGAGATGCTCATGAATGAGGTATATATAATAAGATGTCATGGATTGCATATCTATCTTGCTATTCCCGATTTCTGTAACTTTTTGAATTAAAATTCCAATCGTTGTTCTAGTATTTCAAGAAGTATTGTTTCTGTACGTGTCGTGCAAATTCAACTACAAGCTGATTACAGGTAGAAAATTTTCTGAAGTGGGCGCACATAAACAAACAAAAAATAATGATGCCAAATACCTTGGACAAGCATGGTAGTGGCGTTGCTATTTCTGAAATTGGGATTCAAGGGATGCTGGATGAGCTCATGAAGAAGTTTATCTCACCCCTTTCCACAGGTAATAATAAACTTATTTATTTATATATCTCACGGGAAATCCAATTCGGCTTTCCTCCTCACTATGTCTCAATTGCTAATTTCTTTTCTTTGCAGAAGAACACAATATTATACTGGCTAGATTTTAAGTTCCTTTGATATATTTTTATACTGCAAAGACTGCTTTTGTTCTTAAATGAAGTAGTATTTAAATTTCTCGATCTTGTTCTCTGCAGTTCTTTTTCCTGGAGTTGGTGGCGGGTCTTTGGACTCACAACATTCTTTTGTTGTTTCATATAGTGGAGATGACAGTGGCCTAGGTATATATGCTCCCACAAACATACAATAACTGCATAGCAATTTATTTGGCATCCTTCTTTGTGTCATATATCTTGTGGTACAAGACATAGTAGCTCCCTGTGCTTAGCATTATATGTTCATACCATGATACTAATGTTTAGAAAGGGAGTGCTATGGTAGTTCACGATATTTGAACATAATATATGGATTTTCCTTCTCCGAGAAAATTTTATTTTGTAATCATCATGTTTTAAATTTTGTATCTGACGAATGTATTGTTGCTAGCAGATAGTTACCGGTTGGACGTATTGGGTTTTTCCTCTTGGGATTTAAGATATACTTTTTTATAATTTACTATTATGAACCATAATATTTATTTTTCCGTAAATTTAATAGTTCAAAAACATGCAGGGATGCATATGGAGGAAGGCCATGTTGTACTAAATGTCTGCTTAGGAAAACAATTTACTGGCGGGGAAATGCACTTTTTTGGTAGACGTTGTGCGAATCATATGAATTCCGAAACACATGCAGAGGTACTGTATTCATCATGAGTTCTCGTACTACCTAGGTTAGTTAACTGCTAACTAGCAAAGGTGTTCATATTCTGCAAGTGCTAATGTTGGGATCACCCTTCTCCTACTTTATTTTCTTATTTAGTCCCTTTTTACTACTTGTCAATCCAATGGGAGTTCTTCGCCCTGCAGGGTTATTTATAATCAGGATATTAAATTTTGCAATGGTCATTCGTTTTCATTAACAACTGAATGCTTAGATTTATGACTAAACCTTCATGAATTCAAAAGTCTCTTTAATTTATGTGGAAGAGGCTATGTAAATCAGTTTAATTTGAGAATCCCATAAACATGTATTCCCTCTAGCTTGTTTTAATTATCGTGAATCTCTATTTTATTCTATCGATTTCCTTATACTCTTTGTGTTAATTAAAGGGGACAGAGGGAATACTTTATTTCGGATCAAATTTTGTACTAATTTAATTAGATGACATTCTGTCAAAAAGTATCCTTTTTCAAGCTTGTTGGTCTTATACGAAGTTGATTAGATACACATTTTATGAATTAATATCCTTGAGTGCTTGACACCAATTCAATGGAAGTTCTTAACCCATGTAAGCCTATTTATATTTGGAAAGTCTAGAAATTTTCATGTAAGTAGTTTGCTTACAATATCCATGTTTGTTTACAATTTCATGGATGGGTGGTTTGTTTGCTTGATTTTGTTTTGGCTTGTTGGGTTCCAAAAAATAGATAATTTAAATTGACAGTAAATATTAATTAGTACTAACATTCAGCGAACTTTTATTTCAACAAAAAGTTCCACTGTAGCGAAGGAAATAAATTGATGTAACATTACCGTGAACAAATAAGATCTTTCAGCATATGTTCAAATACTTCAGAGTTAATAAATTGGAGGCAACAAGCACTGCATGATTCAGTGGTGGGTGTCTATTAAGAAGGAAATAATGTTTTATTTTTTCTTTTGAAATGAAGGTTGAGACCTCCGGGCTCTGCATCTATTTTATGTAAATTTTAGTTAACAAAGTTCGGATGAGAACATACATCAAAATATCCAAAGCCACCACGAAACACCTACAAACCCGTTAATGGAGGAAAAACATGCCATCAGGGCTTTATTTCCTAAAAATACAAACAAAGCCCCACTAGATAGGTACCGGGGGCATCACCGAATCATTGATGACGAGAGGAGGCACACATACTGTCCAGCAAACTCTCAGCATGCACCTCATGGACACTGCAAAGCCGTCACTGCCGACGAACGACCGAGCCATTTTCAAGGAAGAGATCCGTGTAGTTCTCTCTAGGCCTTTCGTTGAAGCTGCCGCGGCGCCAGGCATCGCCTCCGCCCTATGTGAGTCGACCATGCCGCGTATGTCGCCAATTCCCCGTTGCACCATGGCACCATGGCCCGATGCCTTCAACGTGGTATATGAAACATCGCTCCACAAGCAGACCCCTTCAGGCATCACTTGTTTCAAAACGATACCCCAAGAGGGAGAACGACATAGAAAGTGCCGCCATCGTTAGATTGGGGGAGACTAAGATCTAGGGTTTCCCCTAAAACATTTGGGCTGGAGATTCGCAGCAATGACACTTTCAACAAGGCAATGACACCCGTGGGCGCCACATTCGTTGGCTCCAACTACGTTGAAGCCCGTCCAGGAGAGTGAGCCATCTCCACGCCATCCGCTGTCAATCTTCTCGGAGAGGGCCAGCATGTCAGCCGCCACATCACCGCAGATGCAGCCGCGTGCGCCAAGCCCAAGCCCAAGCCCCAAGCCGTCGTACCGTGTCGGCTCCTTCAGGCGAAATGATGAGGGGAGCTAGCAGCGATGATCTGGGAATGCCCCCGGACGCCTCATGAGAGGGACACGACAGAGTGCATCTCAAATACTATTGGTTATGATATCATCTAGGAGTTAGCACATTCAATACTTATTCACCAACATGAGGAAATTGAAAACGCTGACATAAGACTGCTTGTGTGGAAGAGTGGCATGGGGCAGGAGCCCATGGAATGCGGTGCGAGTAGAAAATAGCTTGGTTAGACAAAAGATCACAAAATTTGGGATTTAATTTAATATCTTCATTCAGTTTTTTTGTATGAGATAGATTGAGACGGGTAACAGAGCTGGGGCATTTTTTTAATTCAGATGAATACTAGATGTTTTTTTTGCAAAAACAAATTGAAGGTGACATATATAGAGATAGAGTGTGTGAAAGATATCTTTTGAACAGAAAATATTGATCATTAATATAAATGAGATGAAGGTGCATTCTTGCACTTATCCTCAAAGCCCTTAGTACCTAGTGACACTCTTTTCTGTTGTCCCTTTTCTAATGTTCAACTCATCCGAAACATCTTGATTATCTTGGTTGGAATCATGTAGAGCCTCCTGGGTATATGTCATCTCTTCCCAACGTCCTCATGTATCTCATGGCGATGCATTTCACAACAAATAATATCCTTCTTAAGATAAACTCTCCATATAAAATGTTTTCTTCTAGTTGTAGTAGCACCTACTAGTAATGCTTTATGCATGCATATAGAACTGGGCCGTGTTATTAAGAGTAACCCACAATATTCATCTATTACAGTTTAATACATGAAAGTTTATTTGCCAATAGGGGTTATGTATATGATTATTTTTTTGGCTTTGATAGCCATCTTCATAATTTGATGTAAATACTTATCACAATTGTGTTTGTTCTTAAAACATTTTGCTGAATACCTTTTTCGTGACATATAACAACTAAGTTCATTCTTGTTTACATTCTGGCCCTATTTATAACACATTCTAGTTAAACTTATATAAACTTTGGCTCCTTTAGAAACTATATGTCATTATACAGGCTTTATTTTGTTTTCCTCTTCCTCCTCCCACCTTCACTTTTTCATCTTCCTCTCATCATTTTTATTATAATTACTACTACGACCTAGGACAGAAGCATGGGCACACTAGAGCACCAACATCAGCACTTAAAAATACATTTCAAACTCTTATTTCTTTGGTATTTACTTTTCAGGAAAGAGTTGAATATTCTCATGTACGTGGGCAAGCCTTGTTGTTTCATGGAAATCACAGGCATTATGTCCATCCTACAACGACCGGTTTCAGGGCTAACATGACCATATGGTGCAAAAGGTACACATACATGCATCTTGCTCTGCAAGTGTATATTAGAATTTCTCTTTTAAAATAACAATTATATGCGCATAAATTTATATATGATATATACATATACAACGCTAATTCCCCTTTTTGATCTTCTGTACAAGTCAAACAAATGGCATATAATTCCGTTAATCAACTAATAGAAGTATATTAACACACTTGTCTCTTAGGGTTGATAGGGCATGACTAATTTCCATTAGCAATAATGTATTCGTAGCTAAACTAACATGATTATTTTGTATACATAGTTCGTTCTATGAGGAGATGATGAAATCCAGGAAGAACTTCCACTGGTGCAGAAAATGCCTTAGCGAAGATAACATCTAGGGAAGCACAATGAGTTGATGACATATCTATGTTAAGCAATCTGATCTTATCTACTCTTTTTTTCAAGTTACATCGTATTTGAGTCAAGATTTTTTGCATTATAATATTTACTTGATATCTTATTTAACTTTGGTTGGTTCGTTCAAAAATTCCAGGCTGTTTTCAATACAAGTGAAAGGGAGAGGATATCTTTGGAGATCATGACAACAAGATTCGGCATGCTTAATCCAATTTTTCCAATATATGTACCACTAGTTTGTGTTTCAATATTTCTATGTAGAGTGGCATGCCCAGTTTACTTCGTGATCATTACATGTATAATTTATTTCAAATATATAGTATTCTATGGAGATGGCTATGTATTAATTCAAAAGAATGTAAACATCGTCTACCGATGCAAAAAAAATGTACTGCTTTTCCAACCGTGTATAGGTTATACTAAACCAAAAAGAACATATTCTTCGACAGGGCTCACCATCTTCAGTCTGCGACCTCTTCTCCATCGGAGATTTCTAGCATAGTAGATGGACATAGCAGACGCGGTGAGCGCAATAATTCTGGGGTAAACGTTGAAGCTAACTCATGCACTAACACTCAATCAGTTGAATATTGAAGTTCATCATGCCAGCAAGGATACAATTTGTCCAACAAAATCTAAGGATACAGGATTGCCTTAACGATTGTAAATTGCTGCACGCTATGGGCAGCAGCCCCCAAATGTTGCTTCAGGTACGCCATATAGCACGCTGCCATACTAGCGGGCCGATAACCCTGCGGACCGAGCTACATATGCAGCATATCTGAAAGAGCGTGTGCAAGACAATGGGACGTGTTTGGTAGGTTGGGCTAAATTTTGCACTCAATAAGGACAAACTTCGTGGGTGTTAGTCCATCTCAAACAAGCTCTGAGCCAAAATCTGGACTTTGTTTGGTGGCCTGTGCAGATTTTTCCAGCACCAGGTGGGTAAACCCTCTTTGTTTGGTGGCCTAGACACAACCTACTCTAGCTCTACTGATACACAGTATTGGTGTTTGGTTGCGCAGATGAAACTACCACGTGTTTACCACGGTTGAAACAAGGTGAGCTTACCATGCTATTACATGCTACATCCCATCATAGAGAAATCAAAAGAACAAGAACTTGACGATCACCATGATGAGAACGACGATGATGCAATCTTTCACCCTACTCTCTCGTACTAAAGGCATTACTAGAAGAGGCATTGGCTCGTGAGGCATTGATTGGTGAGGCATTGGGTGTTGGGGCATTGACTGATGAGCCATAGCCTACATAGGCATAGCCTGGTCTGCCAAGAAGTTCTAGTACTCCTTCCGTGCCTCCTCATAGTATCGTACCTTCTTTAGTTGTTGTGGAGAAATCATTGACTTGATCTTGGCAGATCCTTCATGAATTATAGATTTCTCGATGCCTCCCTTTGAACACAACATACCACTAACATGCCACAAGAAGAACTAGTGAGGAACATGATCACAAGCATCAATGAAGTCATAAGAAAGCATGACAAATTCACACTCGATCTTAAACTAAGAGGAGTATGCATGATCATTACCAAAAGTAGACCACAAGTTTATCCTACCACTACACCCATGGTGTGAACCTACCACCACAACAAAAGTGCATGACATCTTAATTCCACAAGGTCACTACCACATTTGGGGTTAGTATATACCACCTCGTGAAGAGGAGACATTTCATCGTCTACTGTGCATCCTTCATCACCCTCTCCCACATCATTGCGGTTCTTTGAATTCATCATATTTGTGGCGGCACCGGCACATCATCCACATTCGGTCTTAGGGGAATGGGCTATTGAATCAGGCACTTGCGATGGGATCTGTGAGTCCCAAACGCGGATCATGGATTGGCTAAAGTCGTCACAAAATGAGTCCTACAATCACCACGCACCACATCAATATAACAACTATACCTGGCCATCATTCGGGTTGGGCCTAAAAAAACCTGGTGTACAAAACCCTAGCCTAGGCATGGTCATCAGCCTAAAATTTAGGCCCAAGCCGTCCCACCATAGGAAAAACTCATTGGTCCTTGGGCCGCGGGCAAGACATCTTCTTTATTTTGCACATATGTGAGACCTAGGCCCAGCTCGGCCCGACGTCATGCCTAAAAATCAGGCCCATGCTCACCTCGCATGCATGGTCGGTTTGGCCCAAGCCCAGGATTTTCGGGATGGGTCGGGCTGCCCATGCCCAGGTATAGTAACAACTAGCATATCTAACAGTACTACATGAAGTGCACAACCAGTAATCCAGTACAAATTAGCTAAATCTTGAAATGGTAAATGAAATTAAAAGTTTGATGAACTAGCAGTAGATTTCGACACGGCACCCCTCTTCATCTTGTCTGAATACACATTTTTAGGTCCGTCAGTAGGCTTCTCAGGAGTGCCATCGACAACCACCCCATCGGACTACTGGGTGTCAGCATCCTCAGCTGAAGGGGAAACTGGAAGTGTGCCCATTGCCTCACTTGAGCTCATGGCAAACTTGTCGGTGGCGAGGCCGGACGAGAAGATGGCCTGCATCTCATCATAGTTGGCAATGGGCGTGTTCAGGAACTCGGCGTCCTTGGGGTGGTCCTAGGATGGGAAGACAGTGTGCTAGTTGTGCAAGTTAGCGACGAATGATGAAGCACTACAATGTTAGATCACAGTGTGCTAACCGTGACGCGTTCGTGCTAGTGGCCAGCCTCCAGGAGGATTCATTTGCTCTCCTCACACCATTGAGCTCCGCTAAGATCACGGAGCCTGCTAACGGTGAGCCACCTCACCTCCACTTCCTCAGGTGGTTCTACGTCTGCGTGGAGCTAACATTAGCACCGCAGTGCTCCAGAAAAGACTTGTGAGATGGACTTCTTTGAATCTCTTTTCAGTTCGGGCGCTGGTCTTGATTAGTTCACACATCTTCTCTAGCACAAAGCTCGACATGAAGGGGAGTAATTTCATGGCCCCCTTCTATGCAGCCTTCAGGGCCTTCTCCGCGTCAGTGCGGTTCTTTGCCTTCGTCTTCTTCCTGGCGGTCATCCTTTCCGCCACTCTGTCGCGACCTTGGCCACGAGGGAAGACACATGGTCATTGTTGATCGGCACATCCAACACCGACACATGAGACTCAGCAATGGGCTCTGAGTCGGGAACTTGCAAGTAGATCTGCGAATCCCCAACGCATACCAAGGCTAGGCTAAAGTCATCACAGAACAAGTCCTACAATCACCACACAACACAAACCATTACAACACCTTACACATCCTTCACCACACAATATGAACATCCACTAATCTGAAATGCAGAAGGTGAATCTAGGTACGTGCAAAGAAGGCATGACAAATGGCAGTGCAAGATTTCAGCCTAAAGGCAATACATTTCGACACTACCTAGCCAGATCTGCCAAATCCTTTCAAGACCTAACCTAGTCAAACTAGTTCGAGATGCAGCTACTTATAGTCATTGTTGGAGGCGTAGGACAACTCGATGAAGAAGATGAAGTAGCTTTGCCACCAGTACGTGTCATCCCTGACCGGAGATCTGTGCACCGCTTAGGGCATGTGCAATGGTTGATAAGACTCGTCTTATCTTAACCCGCCATGTAGTTTAGATATGACAGTAAAACATGATGTACAATAGATTATTTTTTAGTCTTATCTCTGCTAACTAGACATTCTAAATATGTGGTGAGAGACATTGGGCTAAGATATCATCTCTTAAAGAAGACAAATCCTTTTTCCAACTTTCTCTTTTCTCCACCTAAGCATTTATTCTACGTGGCACTACTAAGATATCACCATTGTACATAACCGGAGATGGAGAGTGAGAGTGGACGTTTCGAATTGGGCAGTGAGAATGAAAGGTAGAAATAGTGGACGGTGCTCGGCGGGAGGTGACCGAATCCTTCCCGATCCATTTTGATTTTTCGCCGCAGCTCCAAACTCCCGCTCCCATTCCCAGCTCGATGTGCGCCGCTGACGCGTTGACGATCGCTTGGACGCGCACTTGACGGGGAGAGTTCCTCCTGAACGGAGAAGAGCGCGCTGATGGATGTATGGCCATTGGCCGGTGAGACACGACGGGATAGAACGGCCAGTGGAACTCCTTCTCTCTCCCGGGTCGCTCTCGCGCGAGCGGCTCCGGAGAGCCCCAACCCTAAACAAAAAAAACCTTCCAGTCTCCTCCTCCTCCCGGCCGCTGCCGCCGCCGGCGCCGGCGGTGGCGGCCGCGCCCGGCCGTCAAAGGCGGAGGGCAGGGTCGGCGCGCCCCGGCGGGTTCCCTGGCGCGGAGGGAGACGCCATCTGGGCTGCGAGGTGGTGGCGGCGGGCGGTCGGCGGCGCGTTTCTGGAGGTCGTCGCCGGCGCATGGCGGTCCCGGCGAACGAGCGGAGGGCTTCGACCTGGCAGGCAGCAAGGAGTGGAGAGGGAGGACGCGGCGGAGCAGCCGGGTGGCGGCGCAGCGAGATCCCATCTCGGGGACGGCGAGGCGGGAGGATGCGTGGCCAGGGCGGAGTGCCCGGGCGCATCGACCGCCGTCCCTGTGCTGGGGGCAAGCAGCGGGGCTCCCCGGTGGCTGCGGCGTGGCGCGGCGGGGCTGCAGGGAGGCGGAGGCGCAAGACCCCATCTTTGGGGCGACGGCGCGGAGGACGCCTTGCCAGGGCGAAGTGCCCTGGTGCGTCGGTCGTTCGCTCCGGCGTTGGGGACGTGCTGCGTTGCCTCTCGGTGGCGCCGGCGTGGGAGCTGGTGGTTGGTGCGGGGTCGATCTGCGCTTTCTTGGGCCAGATCGGAGCTTGCCGGAGGTGGTGGGAGTTGCTGCCCTGTTTTCGTCAAGGCTGAAGCTGGTGGCTTGGGCCGTCGTGCTGGAGACCACGACTTTTTGCGGCCATGATGTTGAGGAGCTTCGGTGGCGGCGGTGTGTCTCTCCATGGACAGGGTTGCCCCAAACCTCGGAGGCTCGAAGTCGTGCGACGATGCGGACGAAGGTCTTGCTCAACTCGTTGGGCCGGTGGCGACGGCGCCTGCGGGTGTCGTGCCCCTCTCTGGAGGCGTCGCCGAGGCATGTCGGTGTCTCTCGTGTTCTGGCCTGGTTTGGTTGATGTCTCTGGGCGAAAGCCTAGATCCTTTGGATCGGCGCAATGGCGGCGTCCTCGACGTCGTTCCTCTGTTGGGAGCTTCGCGTTTGGAGACATGGCAGGGAGGTCCTGGTGCTTTCCTCCGGTGTTCGCCGCTGTCCGAGGCTGGCTGCAAGGGCGCAATGCACGCCATTGCTGTCATCCCCAAGACGATGTCTTCTTTGGGCTGTTCGAGTTCCGCCATCTCCCCTTTTCTTGGCGCGTTGACAAGGAGAGCCCTTTTGGAGTTGTTGTTCTTCGGAGGTGTCTAGCATCGGTTGAGACGCGGCTTTGTGGTTTTAGCTTAGGGTAGGGTTCTTCGTGTTGTCGTTGTTTTGTCGGTGGTGGCTGTCTTCGGACTAGTCGGTGTGGTGTGTGTGCTACTTGTGGTAGCGGGTTCTTGTACTCAAATCTCTGCCTTCTATAAAGATATGGTACGCCTTTGGCGTACTCGCGAAAAAAAAGAAGAGACACGACGGGATTCAGTTTTTATTTCTTCCAATTTCCTATCCCAAATTCCCATACCCTCTAATCAAGAGAGATTTCTAGTCACACAGCCCCTCTACTCGCGTTCCCCACGTCAAATTACCCCCTACCAAACACGCTGTTGAGTGTTTTCTGCTCTTTTGGCGTTTTATTGTGTAAATTCCTTGTTCAGAGGCACCTTATGATATGTCTGCCGTCTAGGATCAATATTTTATTGGTAAGAGTCCAACATTGTTCCACTCCAAAAACAAAAGGAGGTATGAACATAAATAAAGGGGGTACTACCTCTCCATTCCATTGGAAGGTTCTCGCATAGATGGTACTACCTCGGTTCCTAAACATAAAATATTTTGGTAAACTAAAACAGCCTACCAAATCGTCTGGGACAGATGCTGAGCGCAATGACTGAAGCGAAAAAATGTACTAGAGCTTAATATGTTCAATACTGAAGTTAAACAGCAAGGATAAAAGTTACACAGGTGGTACAAATCATCATCCTATCAGCAAGACAGCAAAATCAAAGGACCCTGCCTAACGATGGTACGGCTGTTGCGCCGCGCCAGCGCCGTAGTTATGGGCAACAGACCCAAATGCTGCTCCAGGACCGCCATACAGCCCACCGCCACGCCGCGCCGCCACACTCCCAGGCGCATAGTGCGCCTGAGCATCAGCTGGGCTCGCGTACCCCGCGGAACGAGCTGCGTAACCAAAAGAACGGGATACTGGGTTCTGGAAGGATGGCCGGTAGCTTGAGCCCGAACCTCTTGCGGACTTGGCAGCAGGGAAGGACTGAGGCCCAGCTGCTCCCCGTGCTCGCTTGTTCTGGAATCTATTCGCGCTGCCTAGCTTCTTCCGGTCAGCCTTCTCCTTTTCAATCCTTGCCACCTTCCTTTTTATGCTGTCGATGTTAAATACCGATACAAGCTGGCAGGCCTCGACGCACCTGATGACAGACTTGCAGGCGGTTAACTCCAAGCTTTTTGACTCATCCTGAAGAAAGAAAGAAAAAAACCCTTCTTGAGTGCCACAAGTTATCACTAAGTACACAAAAGGATAGAGAAAGATCACAAAACCAAAAGCAAATACTCTGCCTAATACCAAAAAGAAACTTCGGAAATTGGTGTAAATTGTAACAGACATTACTCCCTCCTTTCATATATAGAAGGCCTATAATCTTGGTTCACGAACTATGAGATTTTTCCTTATTTATCTTCTCTCTTGCATTTATGCACACTCCCACTACCTTATCTCTCACTGATTACCATGACAGTAACACCGTGGATAGCAAGCATGGTCATTCCAGTCATTCCCCTCTCTACTATTCTCTCATTCTTTCTGACTTTATAAATCTACATGCTAAGCAATAAAATAGGCCTTATATTTTCGAACAGATGTAGTGCGAACTAACCAACAGAAACATTCTTTGTAAATGTGCATCCAACTCCAATAAAGACACCAAGCAAATTCAGGACTAGACTAGATGTATTAACAGAAAAAAAGATTAGAACAGATGGAGTTAACTAATCAATGACTCACCGATTCTCAACCTGATTCTACGACTGATGAATCAGATAAGAGACCCCCATCAGATAAACTGAGTACTGTAATTTTGAATCAACTGTTTAAATCTGAATTGCGTAATTGGTTTTCTACAAAATGGTGTACACATATTGCTACCATGATTAATCTGATGTCACATCACAGATTTGACACAAATGCAAGGTTTTCAAATGAAGGGTACATCACTAACTTTATTTCCTTCATTAACAGATCTCAGTGCAGGCATTCACGCAGAAAAAGGCCTATGCCCAAATTGAATGATGAGTTAAACAATCAGACGAAAAATGCATTGGAATAAGAGTAGAATAGAGTCTTACAACAGCAGAACCGGAGCGTCTTCCACTACTCAGCACAGCCTGAGCCTTCTCCGTGGAGTCCTTTATATAAGAGTTAAGAAGAGGTGCAGGTGGAAATCGCTCGAACAGACCCGCCTCATGAGCAATATATATAGCCTCGATTACATTTCCTGAAGTAATCAATTCCTGAACAACATCTGAAAAGTAGTAACAAAATAGTTGTGTCAGCTCTTCTTTTATCCTAACTAAATAATATATACAATCACTATATCTGGATAAAATGCTAAATCAAATCATCTACAGTTACAAACTCAACAATGAACCTTTAACAAACAGCCGAATATACTTAGTAATTGTGAAAATCAATTCATCAATCTTCTAATTGTAATTAGACAAACCCTAAGGTAATGAAAAAAAATGTACGCAACTTTGAACTATGTTGGTTTCACCGTTCCACTCAATCCAAATGCAATCCCGGGAAAAAACTCAAATATTGCAAGAAACAACTTAAATTAGTGTTATCGTCAAGTTGAATCTAAAGAAAGATATCAAAACTTCAACAAGGTCCATCAAACCTTATTCTTGAACTTGTGATGTTTTTTGGTCCATGGATAAGATCATGATCAATTCAGTACCTAAAATTTGTAATCCATATGTCCTAAATACGGACTATGCCACCAAACGAAGCAACATCACTACTACTCCATACGTTATATAATACAGCTCAAGGAGAATGTCATAACAAAGAAACGGCATATTCATGTGATCCTAAATCCAGCAGTTCTACAGTTATTGGGAAAAAGTCCACTAGTTCTAAATATAGACTTTAATTTGCAACATAAAATCAAATAAATGTCACAATCCTCATATGCAACATTACTCTAATCTCTAGTTCGTCTATGCATAATTCTTCTACCAATGCATATTCTCAATTCCACACACCAAAGACCTGTTAGAATCAGATTAAGAAGCGAAACAAATTTAAACACCAGGCCAGTAGGTCATGATTACCTGCGACGCTCTCCTCAAACCCAAGGATACACGCAAACTTGGCAAGCTCCTTCCTCCGTCGGTTAGCGAGAAACAGGCTCCTCAAGAACTCTTGGTTGAACTTGTCTTTCAAGGCAAATGCCGCAACCATCTGCAGGAATATATGAGCCTCTGCTTGCCCCAGTGCACTCTTCTCCTCCTCCTTGACTCCTCCAGCTGCCTTCTTCACGTCCTCAACTTTGCTCTTTTCTGCTTGTTCTTTTTTCTTCTCCTCATCAGCCACTTCCACCTTTACCTCTTGGCCCTTCTCCTCCACTTCCTCTGGATCCTCCTGTGCTTCATCATTGTCTACTTCCTCAGGGTTCTCTTCTTCCTCATCGCCTGATGCAGCGACCACCTCCTCCGGGTCTTCCTCTTCTTCTTCTTCCTCTACTTCCTCTACTTCTTCCTCTTCTTCTTCCTCTTCCTCTTCTTCTTCTTCTTCCTCCACCTCCTCTTGCTCATCCTCCTCCTTCACATCTACAGGCTCTACTTTCTTCTCTGCCGTCGCTACATTATCCACGACAGCCGCTTCTGCCATCTCCACCTCCAGGCTACTGGGTGCGGGCGTGTCCATCTTGATCCCAAACCGCTCTGTCCAGTCCTTGGCGACCACAGCCGCCCTCTCAACCAACGTATCTCCTATCTCCGGCGGCTTCCGGCCGTCAGAACCAAACAAGGAGCGCAGCAGCATGCCCAGCACCCAGCACTGGTCCTCGCCAGCGCCCTCGCCGGCAGCCAGGAAGTCGCCGAGCACGTCGAGGACGAGGCGAGGCGGGTCGACCGACGCGGCGACGGCGGGGGCGACCTCCTTCCGCACCGCCGCGAGCTCCTTGCGGCGGGAGGCCATGAAGCGCCAGAGCGCGGCGCCGTCCATGCGGCGGCAAATCCAGCGGATCGCGCCGCGGATGTCGGCGGGGGGCGGCGCGGCGGACTCGGCCTCGGCGACGGCGGCGGAGAGCGCGTCGGAGGCCGCGGCGAGGCGCGCGGGGATGGCGGCCTCGCGCGCGTCGAGCGCCGCGAGGGACTCGGAGGTGGACGCGGCGGCGGCGGCCGCGGCCTCGTCCGCTGACGCGGAGCGGGCGGCGACGTCCTTGTCGAGCGAGGCGAAGTGGGCGAGCGAGCGCGCCCAGGTATCGCGGCAGGCGGCCAGAAGCTTCTGCTCGGAGTCGAGGTGGGCGAGCAGGCGCTCGACCTCGCCGGCGGCGGTGGAGTCGTCGGTGGTTGCCATGGCGGCGAGGGCTGGGGAAGATTGGGGAGCAAATTCCAGATGCCGGGGAGGCGGAGCTGGGCTTTGGTTTCGATTAATGGGCTCACCCTGTCATAATATTTCTAGGCTAGAGTCTCACATGGGCTCGTCTGAATATTACTATCGTAGGCCTTGATAACTTACTGGGCTGAACTATGCTCAATGTATTGAATTGTCACTCGTTCGGCCATGGAGTAAAGAAATTCAAAACATATCCCCTAAAAAAAACACTCGAGTGTGGTGTTCAGGCCCCCGAGTGCATTTTGCATCAAGATGAAAAATGAATCAACAAAAACGTTTTAAAATTTGAAAACCCTAAGAAAATTTAAAAGGCAAATGTTTGTGTCTCCTACGTATGTGAAGAAAAAGACATGGCGTGTCCTATAGAGAGAGAGAGAGAGAGAG